>NC_058133.1:397241537-397310235 GCF_016433145.1 Gracilinanus agilis | reverse complement strand
TATATATATTTTTTTTTTTTTTTTCTCCCCAAAGTTAGGTGGGGTGAGATGTACCAATCTTTTCAAGGAACAATTTCTCTATTTTTTATCCACTGTCCTTCCTATGTTAACATTCTGGATCAGAGATCAAGATCAAGGGAGGCTTGGAAACAGTCCTAGCCTGTTATTATGCCAGCTCCTGTACATGGGAGGGAAAAATTCTTTTGTTGAGGTTTTAAAATCTTCAACATTAACTCACTATTTGCTGGGGACATTTAGGGGAATTTCTGTATTATACATGTAAGGGTGGGCCTTTCTTAGGAGTCTGTAGAGGCCCCAGGCAGCCCCTAACTATTCTTCTGTATTTCCCTGGGGCTGAGTAGTGTTATTGATCATTATGATTTCAATATTAGAGTGTGTCAGAGTAGACAGTCTCAAAGGGGAGTCTGAGTGGGTGTTTTCATCCTTCCTTAGAGCAGCTCTGCAGCCCTCAGCCCCCACCTGCAATCATGTCAGACAAGATGGATTTGATGGCTCCCAGCAATAGGTTAGTCACATGGCAAGAGTAATAGATAACAGCCAGAATACTCTACTGATACTTTTGAGACATTAGGAGAAAGTGAGAAAACCTCCAGACAATGTATCTCCTTAGTTGAACTTTTGGGAGAATATAGAAAAAAACCTTACAGGGTGGGCAGGCATGGCTGGGTTATATTCTGTATCCCTGGAGAAAACTCTCAAAACTGTGAGATCAAAGACACATTTGAGTATTTGAGTATCAGATCTTTATCAGTACAATTTGCTTCAAAGATTTTTTCCCATGAACTGTTTCCCTTCTCACTGCATTGATTTTTTTTAAACCCTTACCTTCCTTCTTGGAGTCAATGCTGTGTATTGGTTCCAAGGCAGAAGAGTGGTAAGGATAGGCAATGGAGGTCAAGTGACTTGCCCAGGATCACACGGCTGGGCAGTGTCTGAGGCCAGATTCGAACCTAGGACCTCCTGTCTCTAGGCCTGGCTATCAATCCACTGAGCTACCCAGCTGCCCCTGCATTGATTTTTTTTAAAAAAATAAAACTTTTAGGGGGCAGCTGGGTAGCTCAGTGGATTGAGAGCCATGCCTAGAGACGGGAGGTCCTAGGTTCGAATCCGGCCTCAGACACTTCCCAGCTGTGTGACCTTGGGCAAGTCACTTGACCCCCATTGCCTACCCTTACCACTCTTCCACCTATAAGTCAATACACAGAAGTTAAGGGTTTAAAATTAAAAAAAAAAATAAAACTTTTCAAATTTATAGAAGCAAAGTTGCCCATTTTACTCCTTTGGTCTTAATTTGGTGAATAATTCTTCCCCTATCTAAATTTATAGATGATATTTTCTTTCCTACTTAGAATATAGCCTTTTATATCTAGATTATTTGCCATTTGGAGCTTATTTTGTGTATAAGGTGTGAATTGTTGAACTTGACCTAATTTCTGCTAGAATGCTTTCCAGTTTTTCCATCAACTTTTGTTGAAGTTAGTCCTTACCCTAGTAGTCAAAGTCCTTGGGTTTGTCAAAGGCTTTACTATTCTGTTTGTTTATTTGTCTTATGTGCATAATATGTTACACTAATTAATTTTTTTATTTTTTAAATCAGTACCACATAGTTTTGTTGTTTATAACTTTGTAGTATAGTTTGAAATATGGTACTCTTAGATCTCCTTATTTTCAACCTTCTGCTCCCTACCATTATTTCCCTTGTATTCTTGATTTTTTGCTCCTCCAGATGAGTATCATTATGATTTTCCTATCTCTTAAAGTAATCTTTTGGTGGCTTACTGGTTTGAAGACACTGAATTTGTAAAATCATCTATGCATTACTATTATATTGTCATCACCAATCTATGAATAATTAATATCTCTCTAATTATTTAAGTCTGTATTTATTTCTATAAAGAATGTTTGGTAGCTGTATTCCTATAATTCCTATATATGTCTTGGTATATAGACATCCATTTTTTTATACATTCTGTAGTTCTTTTATTTTTAAATTTTATTTATTTAATTAATTTAGAATATTTTTCCATGGTTACATGAATCATGTTCTTTCCCTCCCCTCCTCCCACCCCCTCCCATAGCCAACAAGCAATTCCACTGGGTTTTACATGTGTCATTGATCAAGACCTATTTCCATATTATTAATATTTGCACTAGGGTGATTGTTTAGAGTTTAAATCCCCAATTATATCCCTATTGAACCCGTGATCAAGCAGTTGTTTTTCTTCTATGTTTCTACTCCCACAGTTCTTTCTCTGGATGTGGATAGCTTTCTTTCTCATAATTCCCTCAGAATTGCATTGCTGCTAGTAGTAGAGAAGTCCATCTATTATATTCAATTGTGCCACAGTGTATCAGTCTCTGTGTATAATGCTCTCCTGGTTCTGCTCCTTTCACATGTAGTTCTTTTAATACATGGGCTCTGATTAAATGCTATTCTTTTCATTTCTGAACACTTCTCCAATAGTTTATGAATTTAAATCCTATTTTTAATGTGTTATCAACTTTCTACCCTCATATTTTATATCCTCTAAGACTTATCATGTCCAGACTTCTTGGAAGTAAACATTGGGTAAAGCTGTCAAAGTATCAATGGAAAAGGAGATTGAAGAGAAAGCATAGAATATATGTTTTCTATAGTTAAAAATAGATTTCTTTTGAGTTTCAAGGACTTTGACTTCTAACTGATTTATTAAATGGCAGTTGAACAAACAGTAATGATGTTGTGTTAGAAATATATTGGCAATTAAGCTGATTTTAATGTTATTTCATTTCCTTTTCAATTTTTGGAATTTGATGCACATAAAGACTCTGGTATAATATCATACATTTAAGAACATCCATATGTTCACTGAATATAATTCCTCACCCTCTTTTAGCAATAGCTTAGCTGAAACCTTTCTCTAGGGCTTGGGAGGATCCTTACAATTTTTCAAATCCAGACTGACTAAGATTGGGCACCATTTAATAATGTAAAATTATTTTTTATGCTAAGTGTATCAAGCTATTTAATGGTTTTCAGAGCCACCCTAAAGTAAGAATTAGTACATGAGAAAAAGGAGCAATTTCTTTTAGTTACTAAAATAAATATCCATCTTATTATTATAATAGTGTTGCATTATTAAAATTGGGTTTTTCATTAGGAACCAGTTAGAATCTGTAGTCAACCATCAACCAGCATCTGAGGATCTTATCAGGATGAAGTAATTAATGCCACTTAGTTACATAATAAGGGTATACATGTGGTGTTATCAGTTTTATAATAAGAAAATAAGAAAAGCAAACTATTTTTATAATTTATTTTAGAAAAATATTTTTGCTATTCCACTTATGTGAAGTGGCATTAGCTAAAAGGAATTATTTAAAATAGCAATTTATAATCTTCTTGATTGCTAAGTTAATGCCATAATCACCTCCACTCTACTTGCTCTATTTGATATCATGTTTTATTACTATTTCTACCATTCCTCAATTATTCCTTCTGTTAAATCTTTACCAACAGTGGTAAGCAATATAATAAAAATTATAATTTACTCTATGGAATTAAAATTGGTTTAAGTTTTAATAGAGAAAAATTTCTTGCTGTTGTGAATTCTTCTTATTGAAATAATAACCTAATCACTAGCTGCTAAGAATATATAGTTAAATGAATATGGAAGAAAATGTAAAATAAAAATAGGAGGTGGAAAACATTGAGAAATTAAACAACATTTAAATTAGTAAGGTTGCTCACCTGAGTCTGTAGTTGAATGAAAAGGAAAAGACTCAATCAAGTTATACTACTATGCTACTGCTATTCCTATCTTTAAAGGATCGAATTTGATAAAGAATCTAGAGAATATCTTCATAATTCTGAACAATGAAACTCTGGGCTTCAGAATTAATATTTAATTCTAGGCGAGGCATATAAATGACAAATATATATCACTAGAAATTTAGGTAAACACAACTTAGAAAAAATATTATTGAATAAATCAATGTTTACCTCATCCATACTATTTATAATTTCTTTCCACTCTAGTAATATATCTGATTTCCCTACTTTTCTTAATGGTACCTTCATTCTCCCAGGGAACAGAATTCAAGGCCTTTCCCCTCTCTCTTCCCTCACACATTCATTCCTCTTTGGACTCTTGAATAACTCTCCCAGGTTCAAAGTACTCTATGGATCTGCATCTACTCAAAACCATAGTTCATGAGCTCCCACCAATGAATTTACTTTTTCTTTAGTCAACCTAAGAAGAGAAGGAATTCAAAGCAAGAATATTTGATGTAGTATAGTAAGAAAAGTCACAACAGAATATCTCCCTCCTTCCTCTGTTTTTGTATTTCATAGTATTAGAGACTCACTCTATGTTCAGTGGGCATAGTGGACATGAATAGAGAATAATGAACCAATCGAGTACATGAAGAGAACACATAGAGTCGAGATGCATGCCTGAAAGAGCTGTCAGCCTGTTTTTATCTGGTTCTAGCTACCATACTTTACAGACTGGATTGAGATGGCCAGCAGGTGGCCTTAAATAGATGACTTCAGAAGCTAGACTTCTAGAGACCAGCAGGGACAAGCAAAGCAATATCTGAACATAGCTGAGATGCCACACCAAAGGGAGAGAATAAAATCCACCAGAGAGAAACCACTGTTGGTCTTACCATGTTGGAGGAGTGAACTCAACCTCTACACATGTGCCCTGACAGTCATGTATAACTATTGCAGGGGACCCATATGTAAACATAATTCCAGTTGCTACATGAGGAGCATTTTTTTTATTGTTATGTGCCTAACATTCTACTATGCCATCTAGGGAATATAATATAAATATGAGGCATTATTCCTACACTCAAGAAGCTTAATGTTGAATTCTTTGAAGAAATGAACTATTTCCTTTTTTTGTCATTGTATCCCCAGAGTCTAGTGTAAGGCCTGGCACATCGAAGATACTTAATAAATGCTTATTGAATGGAATGGATTTAATATAGCCTTTATTTCTTTTCTCCTCAACTATCATAGTTGGTTCTTGTCCAGTCTCCCTACCTTCAACCCAAGGGTTCCTAATCTTTTTTTGGTGCCAAGGACCCTTTTGGCAGTCTCATAAAGACTATGAGTCACTTTTCAGAAAAATATTTTTAAATAATTAAAGGAAATGCTAAATGTGACCTACATATTTCAACATATTAGAATGACGATGGTGACTATTCCAAGCATATGGGACAACCTGTGTGAAGGCACAGAAAAAGAAATGGAATATCTTGTACTAGGAACATCAAGTAATGCATTTTGGATTGAGTTTAAAAAACAAGAGGCATTATGATATGAAATAGATCTGGAAAGACAGATTGCAGCTAGATAGAATAAGGATTTACATGCCACAGAAGATTATATTTTATCCTAGAGGCAAACTGGTAGCCACTGAAGCTTAACAGAGAGAGAACTCCAGCAGATATTCAGATAGTTGAAGTCCCTCAACATAACTATATTCTACCTCCATACCAGCTTTGTATCTACATCATAATAATATGCTTTAGGAATTACAAGATATTTTACATCATAATCTCATTTAGATGTCAAAACAAAGTTGCAAAGTCGCTACTACAGGTATTATTTTCATTTTAGAGAAGAATTAGTTGAGGCTCAGAATGGTTTAAGTGACTTGCTCAAGGTCATACAGCTAATAAATAGATATTAAAGGTGGGAGTTGAAAATAACTCTGTCCTGATTCCACATTCAGCACCCTTTCTACTATACTATGCTACCTCTCAAATCATGCATTCTCCCAAAAAGAAACTCAACAACAAATCTTAACACTGTAGAGCACAATAAATAAATACCAAATGGGTAACAGACAATAATACCTTAAGTTTATGAAGCACTTTTAAAGTTTACAAAGGGCTTTCCTTGAGTATTATTATTTTATAGATAAAGAAAATGAGGACAGAGAAGTTAAATAACTTCAGGAACTTCTCATCCAATTCCTCTCAGTAGGTCCAGTTAAATCCCACTTTTATATATTTTTTCTCAAAATATATGTTTTATCAAATTATTACTACTCTGCCTTCTTCCTCAAGTTCATACACTTTTTGTATAGGCGAATGAATATTTTGTTGCTTCACAATGTTCTCTCTCCTCCTCACTTTCCTAATTGATTCTCTTGAAAAAAATATGTACTTTCCTTGCTTTATACCAGTCATATGTGACATTCCACCAGCTCTCAGTAATACTTAGGAATTTATTTTACTACACCATGTTGAAATCTCTAGTTCTCTTTATTACCCATGTGCTTGTATATAGGTATCTGAGCCCAGGAATCTCATTTCTACTTCTCTTTCCTAGTCATTGTTGATTTTAGATTGTTTCTACCACCATTCTTTTTCTTTCATTTTACTTGATGCCCTCTTATAGTGCCTGGATTAGTAGCTCTATGTCAAGAACTATATTCTATATTCTCCCATTCCCTGCTTTTAAATGTTAAAGTCCTCAATCTGGCCGTTGTCCTGTCAAATACATTCTTCGTTGTGAGAATCAAATGAAATTGAACACTTGAAAACATATTATTACACATATGTAGGATACAAGGACAAAACATTTTCTTTTTTCTCCCAGGACTCTTTTTGATAAAGTTTAGTATTTTATAGTTGTTTTTTAGCCATAGAAGACCATTGAGCTAATTATGAGGAAGAATCTACCATGATTGCAGATCCTGTAGTTTGGCTAATTGGTAGTATTGGGTTCATTGTCTTAAAAAGTTTATTTACATGCTATGTAAATAAGACTGATTTTAAACCTTTTAATAAAATAAGCCACAACACACAGAAATAGATATCTTTCCTAATCCAATTGAAAGAACAAAAAGAAAAAACTCTTACCGTCTGTCTTAGAATCCATACTAAGTATTGGTTCCAAGGCAGAAGAGCAATAAAGGCTAGGCAAATGAGGTTAAGTGACTTGCCTAGAGTCACACAGGTAGGACTTGTCAGAGACCAGATTTGAACCCAAGACTTTCTTTCTAGGTTCAAAGCTCTATTCATTGAGCCACCTAGTTGCCCCTTAATCCAAATTTTAGGCCTCATTTTCCCATAATTCCTTTTCTGATCACCTTATTCAGAAGAGCTTTTTCTTTCCTTTGAACTCTTATAGCATTATTGTTTCTACCACTTACAAAGTATTTACTATATATTTCTTTGAATTGTCAGTTATCTTGTCATGTACATCTTAGTACCATAGATAGATTGCAAACTTCTTGAAGTCAAAAACCACACAAATGTTTCTGATCCTTCACATCACAATATCTTACATATAGTAAGTACTCACTAAATTATTCCTTTACTGAAGCTATTTGAAGATAGACGCTATCTCATTTTTGTTTTTGTAGCCACAGTTGTAATCACAGTACCTTGTATATATTATGTACTTAATAAATGTGGAATGAAATGATCATTTCTGAAATATTATTGACATATAACTTAGTCCTTTAATTCAGTGCTGTACATAAAAACATAGCTATGATTTAATAGAACATAGATGGAAAACAGATATTTCATATATACACTTACACTAACCTGTATAAGTTCCTCAATGTTAGGCATATTTATTGAAGAGCATAGGATTTAGAGCTGGAAAAGATTTTAGAGTTTATTCAAATCTAACCCTCTAAATTTACAGATGAAGAAACTGAGGCCCAGGAGGCTAATTTTTCCTAGGTCACCCAGAAATTAAGTAGTGATAGGATTTAAACTGACCTCCTCTGGTTCCACTATTCTTTCCACTATGTCACAATCATTGTATTTAGGTGGCTTTTTTTTTAAATTTTTTTTTTATTTTAAACCCTTAACTTCTGTGTATTCTTATAGGTGGAAGAGTGGTAAGGGTAGGCAACGGGGGTCAAGTGACTTGCCCAGGGTCCCACAGCTGGGAAGTGTCTGAGGCCAGATTTGAACCTAGGACCTCCCGTCTCTAGGCCTGGCTCTCAATCCACTGAGCTACCCAGCTGCCCCCTAGGTGGCTTTTTAAATAAATAGACTGAATGCATGACTATTTCACCTGCCAGTCTAATGACTTGTTTATTCAGCTAATGGATTTTTGTCTTTTTTAGGGTCTCTACAAAATGGTATTTGTTGCATTTGGCAAAATGATAAATTATTTTTGTGTTTGCTTTTTAAAGACATTTCCCTCTCTTTTAAGTATTCTTTTGGTATGTTAAGAACTCTCGGGAACTAGTTAAATGAATGATCCTTAAGGTTAAATCAGTAGAAGCTATTATCTGCTAAGTTTTTGGTTGGTGGACATTAACCAATCTTTCTAAAACTTAAAATGACATGCTAATAAATAAACACACCTATACACAAACACATAATAAAATGTGTACAATTAAAGATGAGAAAGAGAAGAGTAGATGCTTTGTTGTAAATTATTCTTATGTAAAGATCAACTCCCTGAATTGATTTTCCAAGGATATGTGAGCATATATAATAAAACAGAAAAAAAAAAAGCAGTTTATTTTTCTTGACAGGTCATTGACTTGAGGAAAGAACAAGACTAAATTAACAGGTGTCTGTCTGGGATTTCTCCATTATCTGTGAAGTTTTAAGGTTTTTCCTTTGCTTTTTCACATTTATTTAAACTTGAATATGCACTGTCTTTAATCATGATACCTGCTGCAGAGATGCCTGAAACCTTAAGGGCTCTGACTTTCATGGCTGTCACGTTTCTAATGATTTGAATTCTTACTTAGAAACTGGATAGAATCCTTGCACTGGGCAGCCCAATAGGCTGGCACCAAGCCTATTAGAAAGCATGATGACTCTAATACTGCAGATGGATGTTTAATTTAGAAGTGGGGGAGGAAGATGGGAAAGCAACAACTAGAGATATTATGAAATAGGTGAATCATAGTCCAGTAGTCTAAAGTCCCATAACTGAATTTCTGTTCTGATAAGCTCTGTGAACTGTCATCTACAGGTTTCATTTGGCATTTGTCCTATTAAAGGGCTTGGTAATAATGTAGAATCCTAAAATTCTTTAGCTTGGAGGTACCTTTGAGATAATTTAGTCCAACTCTTTCATTTGAAATGTGAGAAAATGGAGGCTCAGATGAATAAAATGACTGCTTAGAAACTGAGTGGCTAAAGGGACCAATGAGCACTTTTATGAATATGTGTACCACCACCAGTTTGCGTCAATAAACCCTAGAGTTAAATTTTAAAAATGTGGGGCAACTTCTGGGCCTAAAAGAAAACTAGATGCTAACAGCAGAAGTGATAAGGGAAAGTATTTCAGGTATATGGTTCAATTTGTGTAAGGCATGTAGGC
Source organism: Gracilinanus agilis (assembly GCF_016433145.1). Taxonomy (NCBI): domain Eukaryota; kingdom Metazoa; phylum Chordata; class Mammalia; order Didelphimorphia; family Didelphidae; genus Gracilinanus; species Gracilinanus agilis. The sequence goes on along the minus strand of NC_058133.1, from coordinate 397,300,910 downwards.
AAAAGATGGAATGTCAATTGTGAGGAACAGTATGCACACATGAGGCGAGTTTGACTGTGATGTGGAGTGTGTGTGAAATAAGCCTGGAAAAAGAGGTTGAAACCTAATGGGAAGGGACTTTTTTTTTCCAAGACCAAAACAGAGACTGAGAGTGGAATTCTACTTCTTTATTATTATTATTTTTTAACAAAGAAAAATGTTAAGTGAAAGATCTGGGTAGTGAATGCTATTTATGGAACCAGAAGACCTACATTCAAATCCTTGCTCTGTTTCCAATTTCCTCATGTATAAGATAAGGAAATTTTCATGATGGATTTTTTCTACCTCTGGGGAAAACTGATTTTAACCCTCTACTCTAAGGTCCAGGGAATGGGTACAGATAAGATACCTTCAGGTTGTTGGTACTTGAAGGCCATCTCACTATCACCGCCAACAGGCCAGTAGCCTGGCTCTTTGGGGTTTCAAGTCATACACTTAGAAACCTGGGAGTAGACCTGGGATAGGTAGGGCTGTCAGGGAAAAGGAAATTCTGAGGAAAATCCTCCTACATAATATAATCTCTAAGTCTGATTACAGATCTTAATAGATGATCTCAAATAAGAACATTTAATATTCCCCGAATCCCAAAACATAATTTAAAACAATGGTTAAAAAAATTCAGTCTGTAACAGTTTTGCATCTTTGCTATGATGTCTTTATATTTAATAACTGTTATTTCCCCCCAGAAGTTGTATTTTTCTACCATTTACATTATTACTTATTTAATACAGTAAGCTATGAAGGCTGTTGTACATAGACCTGAGTGCATCTTTTGTTTGGCTATAATCTTCATTTCTAAGAAGCATTTAATAATTAAGCATGAATCCCATTGTGAAATAGGATACCTTTGTGGCAAGGCAGAGTTTAGGTTCCAAAACAGCATATTCCTTTCAAAACCTGGAAAAAATGCAACCGAAATAATTGTTTTGTTTACCTAAGGCCTTCCTCTCTTATAATTCAGGTGATATAAGGGTTTATTTTGTACCACCAGATATGATTTTGTTGTCATTTTACTAAGAATTGATACTCTACAATTTCCCCACACACACACAACTATAGAGTTATAGCGATCTTTTCACAATCTATAAACCGTTTGAAATGTGTGTAAATGAAAGGTGGTATACAAACAAAAAGCTGTCATTAAATAGGGGATGCCTGTCAGGAATAGATTAATGTTTACCTTTTACCACTCACAGACTTGTTGCAATGACCATGTATTTGCTCTATTTCCTCCACTAGAAAAATGTAGGTTTGCGACCAGCTAACCCAGAAGGATCCTTCCATTTCTAAATCTATAATCCTTTGATTTTATTCTAGAATACTTTGGGGTTCCATAGAACTCTAGTTAAGTGGATTATCTTTAGCCAGTCTTTCTTCCTCCATTTTTCTTTAGTTAAAAAAATTCAAAATTTTAAGGAATTAATAAGATCACAAATAGGTTATTACTTTAAAAATATTTATTCAGCTAACACCACCATTTTGATAGAAAACCAATTTAGTATTATCTTACTATAAAACATTCTAGTACAGTTTACCACCCCCAACCCCTGGCCTACTAAGAAGAAATCAATAATAGTAGTATTTCCTAATTTTGAAACTCTAGGAATAACCTGCAAATATTACTTTAAAATGTTTCAAAAGCTCAAGGATCTGTGATTTCATCAGTATAGATACCACCTTCCACTGATGCAGATCCCAACTTTCCTATATCTTAATAGACTCTTCCAAAGTTACTGTGGCTAAAAAAAAAATGAATAACTCAAGGTCAACCTGGGGAAGAATCTCTGCAAACTTAGACCAACCGAAGATGGCCATTAGCCAGCAGAGAGAGTCACTAGGCCCACACCCAGAGACTTCCCAATTTAGTGGTACTTGCCAAAGCTTGTGCTTCGTGGGGATGATCTTCTACAATTCAGTCATCTCTATTCCACAATGAAATTTTAGACTGTCTTGATTTTAAAAGCATTTAATGAAATGTGCATAGCAACAAAATCAATAAACACATTAGTAAAGTATTTTAAGGCAATTGTATTTAAAATAAACATTTGATTTACTAAAACCAGTGTGTCAGAGTTGCAACCATAGGTGATAGTGAGTAATGGACTTTTCTTAATGAAAAAAAAATGAAAACGAAAAATACTATTATAAAAGTTCTGTGGGGGTCTATTTTATTAGGTATATAATATTTATAGGCAACATGGACAGGGGAGGTAACAATATTCTTTTCTCTAAATATTATGGGAAACAATCTGATCTTTGGGGTTTTAAGAAGTCTTGGATTCATGAACCATTTATTCTAATACTGGTTTTTCTTACTCACTTGATTTATAGTTATGGCAAAATCATAGGCTGTCATATTCCTTATTACAAAATGGAAGTAAAGATAACCATCTACTTCAAATAAGGTTTGGCCTCAATTAGTCAGGAACTTTATGAATTCTAAGGGTTGTTACTGAATTTTTATAGATATTTAAGAAAACACTTTTACTTTGGGCTCTTTTTTTTAATTCCAAGTTTTACAAAACAAAACAAGCATTTCCATATTCAAAGGAAAAGAAGATAGTACACTAATGTAATCACAAATCTTCTATATGTTTAGTTTTCTTTTTTTCATGTCTATATAATAAATTCCAACTACTAGAGTCCCAGCCCCTCTGTACCTCTCCCCATATCAAAAAAGATCACAAGTACATATAAATTGTTTTTCATATTTCACCTTTCTGTTCACTTTCTAGAGGTAACATCCACAGTTTGTTCTCCCAAAATGAATTCTGTGGCTCTGTATATTGCTCTTCTGATGCTATTCATTTCACTGTTCATTATATTGTGTTCATTCTTTCCAAGTTTTAAAAAAATCAGTCTGTTCATCGTTTCTTATGGAGCATTAGTATTCCATCAAAATCACATACCAAGATTTGTTTAGCCATTCCCCAACTGATGGGGATCCCTTTAGTTTCCAATTCTTTGCCATCACAAAGAGAGCTGCTATAAATATTTTGGAATATATGGGTTCTTTTTCTCTTTCCCTTATCTCCTTGGGAAACAGAGGATATACACAGTTTTATAACTCTCTCAGTATAACTCCAAATTGCTCTCCAAGACGGTTGGATCATTTTACAGCTCTACCAACAGTGCATTAGTATCCCTGTTTTTCACATCCCCTCCAATATTTGCACTTTGCCCTTTTGTTAGTTTAGCCAGTCTGATGGCTGAGAGATAATATCTCAGAATTATTTTGGTTTGAATTTCTTTAATTGGTAGTAATTTGGAGCATTTTTATATATCTACTTATGGCTTGGTTTCTTCATCTGATAGTTGCCTCTTCATATCTTTTGCCTATTTATCAGTGGGGAGATGGCTTTTATTCTTATAAATTTGACAAAGTTCTTTATGTATTTTAGATATGAGACCTCTATTTGAGAGGCTGTCTAAAAATTCCACCCCCCTCCAGTTTTATACTTTCCTTCTGATCTTAGTAACATTTATTTTACTTGTACAAAAACTTTTCAATTTAATGTACTCAGAATTATCCATTTTACATTTCACAATGCTCTCCATCTCTTGTTGACTCATAAATTATGCTCCTATCCATAAATCTGATAGGTAAATATGTTTCCTGTTCTTCTAATTTATTTATGGCATCTTCTTTTATGTCCAAATCTTCTATCCATTTGATCTTATCTTAGTGAATGGTGTTAGATATTGCTCTATACCTAGTTTCTGCCAAACTAGTTTTTAGTCATCCCAGCAATTTTTACCAAACAATAATTTCTTATCCTAAAAACCTGGATCTATGGTTTTGTCAAATACAAGATTACTATAATTTTTTGCTACTGTTTGTTGTATGTCTATTCTGTTTTACTGATCTGCTTTCTATTTCTTAGCTAGTACCAGATAGGTTTGATAATTACTAGTTTATAATATAATTTAAAATCTGGTACTGCTAGATCTCCTTTATTTTTCATTGATTTCTTTGATATTCTTTATCTTTTATGAACCCTTATTTTTGATTGCTTACAAATTCTTTTTGTAAATGTTTCCCCATTATAAAGCTTTCCCTTCTAAAACTAATGGTGTTTTCCACACATGTATAATGCATCATATCTCATTCAAACATTCTAAATATTCCCAATTAATCTGCTCAATTCTCTGATTTGTGAATAAGTATGTAGATTTATGCAGGACATAGTAATAAACAATTTTATTTTCTGCATTACAGTAGAACATCTATTTGTGCTGTTACTCTGTTCTTGTATGCATGATTCCTGGCAGTACTCCTGAACAATATTATGAAACAGGCAAAGTTGTCTCCAACCTCAGCAGCCTTACCTCATTTCTTTTCTCCATTGCTTACTGCAGTGCTTGGCACATAATAAGGGATTAATAAATGTTTTATTTGTCTCTCATATTAACCATTCTTAATTTGTCTTTACTTTAACAAACATTTATTAAGTGCCTACTATGCACATAGCTAAAAATTGAGGAAGAAACAAAATAAGTAAAATGTGTTTATAAGTGGTTGGTGGGGAAGAAAAAGACATGCATGAAACAAAATCTGAAAAATATATAAGAAGAGTACAGAAATCCAAGAGAATTCAGGAGTTGTGCCCAGCTCTTTCATACTGCTCAGGGATTTTCTTCACTACAACATTCCATTTACTTAGGCCTCCTTTCCCCAGAGAATCTCCTGTATTCTAACCATTTTCCTTCCCCCATGCTCTGTGGAAACGTATCTTTTTAGGGTTCCACTCTTTCAAGAACCTTTTCTCTGTTCCCCAAAGTGAAAACAGATTTCAAATAAATAAATATGTGATGAGGTATTATACTCTAGAGTGCATAATAGTAATAATAGGAAAATAATAACATACTCCAGAGTATAATACCTCATCACATATTTACTTGTTTGAAATCTGTGATCTTACATATTTGGGTATTGTCTCTTATAATGTAGATTATAGTTAATTATGCTTTCTTATCTTATGAATTTTGTAAATGTTCTTTCATAGTTCTTCAACTAAGGATTTATAGAATAGACTCATGAATTTTACTTATATTTTCTTATATTTCTTAGGTACAAGTAAAAGATCAGGTCTTCCATTTTAAAAGTTCATTGGATCATAGGTCTGGAGTTGAAGGAGATCCCAGAAGTCATCTTGTCCAAGCCTTCCTCATTTTGCAAACGAGAAAAGTGAGGTCCCGGTAGGTTTGACTTGCTCCAGTTCACATAAATAGTAAGTGTCAGAAGCAGATTTGGCCTCTGACTCTATAGCTTGAAATCTCTTAATCTTGTTTCATGACCTACCCACTTCTATTGCCAATCATACTTAGCCTGAATGTTTCTTCTACAATTAGTTGCACAAAAATACTCAATACTGAAATAGATCTATGATCTCATTGATTCAAGAATTCCATCCAATGATACAGATCACAGCCCATTCCTGCCTGTGTATGCCATATGTGACTCTTTTCCATGTTCTATCAAAAGTTTGTCTTAAAGGACCTATCCAATGTACTATATAGGCTTTCCTCATTTTTTCCTGAAATCCTAGGCTACCATGACCCTTGAAGTCTTATCCTCCTAAAAGGCTAAATGCACCAAGGTGAAGAATCATCAGGACTGTCAGATAGTCATGAAGAACATGATGCAGCACAAGGGAAAAGATCAATGATCACCTGAGTCAGTAACCACATGGTATAGAGCATATAGGGCCATTAGGAAAAGAAGACAGCTGTATCATGGCAGATCTGAAATTGCTACTAAAGAATCTCAAACACAGGAACAGGAACTTCTATGAAAGTATTTCATCCCGGTTAAGTCAACAACAACAAAAAAGTTTTACTGGCAATATGGAAATAATACTCTTTATCATCCTTAATAAAATCTTTACCTGAATGATGTATTGCCATTCTTACCAAAGCTGTGCTTTCTAGAAATGGGAGGTTTGGAAATAGGAGACTTACAATTATTTTATTGCCCAAAGTAAAGCTTACAGTCCAACTGCTCATCTAATGTCTGAATGACTTTAATGAAGTTTGGAATATACTAAAATGATCAAATTATACCTTAATTTCAAATTTTGATCCATTTAATCATCTTGAAATAAATAACTAAAACCAAAATTTAAATTATGAACAAAGATCATCTTTGATAGTCATCTATAACCTGTTAGTTCCACCATTTGCCTCTCCATTGCCATTTTGGGGCACCTACATTACATTAGCATAATGAAGTTGAAATCTTGCTGTTTTGAGGTCAGACAAACTGGACTAGAATTATAGTCATACTATTTATTGTCAGTGTGACTTAACTTCCCTAAGCCTCAGTTTCCTCATCTGCCAAATGATGGGATTGGACTAAATGACCACTAAAGTAATTCCTCTCAGTTCTATTGTTATAATCCTCTGACACACAACTTTGATTCTTAGGAGTTTGTGTTAATCTAAAATTTATAAATATGTAGGATCACCAGGAGAAAGTTGCATTAAAAAGATAAATTTTGTGTCAATGAGCAGCTTAGAATCATTATAAGCACCATGTAATTTGCCAAGTTCAACTTAGCTTTCTTGGGAAGTGACAGTGATATTTTAAAAAGAGGATTAATTAAAGTTTAGGGTTTTTTTTAAGCTTAAATCTGCACTTAAAACTTTTGGAATACCCTATACTATAGTTCATTCTCAAGAAGATTTTATAAATATGAAAAACACATAAGAATTAGTAGGTATTGAAGTCCTCATGATCACTTTTTTTGAGGAATTGTAATACGATCTGTTATTTTTTTTATTCTTTTAGTATCTTATTACCTGAGACTACTTTTCTGTTTTCAGGATTATGTCATCTCCAACACATAAATATTTACTCCATATGTACTTTGCCTGGTCCAGCTATTCTTCCTACCAACTTTTGTCTTTCTTAGATTGTTTGTACTTCTTTAGCACAGAATCAATCCATAAACATTTATTAAGTGCCTACTATGTGCCAGGCACATAGGTATACTGGGTTTACAAAAGTCACTGTATATACAAGAAAAGGCAAAAGATAGTTCCTGCCTAAAGGTTATAGTCTAATGAGGGAAACAACATGAAAACAAATATATACCAAGCAAGCTATACACAGAATAAATAGGACATAATTAACAGAGCAAAGGCACCAGAATTTAGAAGTATTGGGGAAGGTAGGATTTTAAACAGAACTCAAAGGAAGTCAAGGAGGTCAGTAATTAGAGCAGAGGAAGGAGAGTATTCCAGCTCTGGGGATGCCGGCCAAAGAGAATGCCTGGAGCCCAGAAAATGAAGTTTTGCAGCCTGAATTTGTCAGTTCTATTGTCATCAATGGTGAAAATAAATTGAATGAATTGTATCAAAGAAAAAGTATTTATCTTTGCTAAGTGCTGGGGGTACAAATAGAAAAAAAGGATACTGTCCTTACTTTCAAGTATCTCACATCCACTAGAAGGAAACAACATAAACAAGAAGATTTAGAGCAGATGGGAAGGTCCTTTGGTCATCAGAGTTCAATGACAAGGCAGATAAATAGTAATGCATTTTCTTTAATGTTATTTCTATTGATGGGACCAGCTCCAATTCTGATATTAAACTGTTAGACAGTGTCAAGGATTTTGGTGGTGAGAAATATTGTTCTGGGTCTGTTCAGCAGCTTTCACTGCTGAGGAGGCAGAAACTATACCACCTCTAGAGGTAGTTGTCCTGTCATGTCTTAACAGGGATTGTTCCCTTAGATGGTGGCTTTAGGGGCTTGTTTGGAAGCTGGAATGGTAATTTCTAGGGTACTGCTCTTTTGAGATCTCTTGGGCTCAGGGCCTTGAGTTGTTTCCCACCAGAATTTAAGTGTTGTTTGAAGTGGTGGTGGTGGTTTGATCTACATTTTTGCCTTTCCTTCTTTGGGGGTGAGGATGGGGAGCAGGATTTGGTAGCTTGATTAAACAGACCCAAATTTATCACAATTTGGTAGGCTCATCTTAGTCATCTTATATTTTCCCTTTCTTGTCATTTGGTTTTGATGTTGATATTTTCTCAAATTATTTGATGGTCACAGACAGCTGGTTCTGGTGATTATTTCAATTCTGTGAGCATTGATTAAGTCTTTGCTTTGTTCCAGGACTGTTACTGGACATCAGAGCCACAAAAACAAAATGGAACAGTCACTTTGGGGAAACAGTGTTCAGTGGTCTTCAGGATCTTGCTGGATTTCCCCCTGGAACAATTTAGAAGTTCACAGGAGGTTGGAGCTGGGTCCTGGAGATGTTTTTGGTTCCAGAGGCTCACTCCAACTCCCCTTCTGGCCGCTGGTTTCCCAGGATTCTAACACAAGATTCTAAGCCAAGATTCTAAGGGTTACTCTTGCTTCTCCTGGTTCATTCTGTGAACTGCATTCTGTGCCACTCTGCATATCTACTCTGTTACTTTATTTTTTTTCCCAGAATTTCCCCTCAACATGATACAGGTTAAATATAAATTAATACTGATTAAATAAATAAATTAAATTAAATAAATACTGATTAAATATAAAAGCCCAACACACAAGGAATTGGGACTCCTCAAGAGTGACATACATTGTGTTGTGAGGAAGATTAGATTAGGTATTGTTTATATATTGATTAGGATGTACCTAGCAGGAAGGAGCTAGAGCTGGGAATTCCAGGATGAAATGAGGGAGGAGGAAGTGTGTCTGTGCTCTGAGTGTGGACTCCATTAGTGGTGGGCAAAACTGTTGCCAGCCTGGGAGACCTCAGAGCAAAGGACACCCTGCTTCCTGATTTTCCCTGGGATCCAGTGTGGTATGGCATTTAAGAAAAGGACAAATCTATAGAGCTAAGAGAGGAGGAGAAGTTTGAAAACTGGAGGACAGTGCTTCAAGCAGAACCCTCTCTACCTGGTACCTGAGATCATCTTGACTCCTGGCATCCAGAGATCATCAGTGGATTGCAGTGAGAACCCCAAAGCCACAAAGTCCTAGCTGTACTCAAGTCTGGCAGGTTCCAGGTTTGAGGCAGAAACCCAGAGACTCCATTTATAGCTCCTTGGGCCCTGTTAGTTTAGATCACTTAGATAAGAGTAGAATAAGTCCTCCCATTGCCCTGTGGTTTTATCCTTTAGACTTTAAGTATAGAAATCCTTTCCCACCTTTTAGTCTAACATAATTAAAGCTGTTAAGTCCCTTTTACCTTGTTAGCCTGTTACTATACTCTGGTCTAGTGGAAGCTGGGTGACAGTTAAGATCAACTGCCATTCCTGTGGAAATCCAGTAAACTCTGGTCTCTTCAACCTGGTCCAGTCTCTCATAAATCCTAGAGTGTGTTCCCACAAACGACTTAGTTTATTGTAATATCCCTGGTGACCCCATTACCTTACTTATATTTTCCTACAATTGCCCACTAGATGATTCATGAAGGCATATATGGAGGTGAAGGGAGTCTGTGCCAACTAAAGCTGTCAGCACTGGCTCACCTGAACCAATGTTGAATTCTTTCTATGATAAGTAAACCTTTTTTTTTTCGTTAAATGTTAAATGGTCTATGAATATCTCATTTTATTTCAATTCTGAATTTTAACTACTAGACCAGCTCAAGTCAAGTTTGACCCAGAATATAAGCACAGTGATACTTAATTCTAAAAGATCCACAGTTTCTTTGATGTGGGTATTCTAGTCATCAACACATATTATAACTCTCCACTCATTAGTATCTTCATAAATGTTGAGAACAAAAATATTATTGCCTGATGGCCATCACCTTTTGGTATTGAGCCATTCTTCACTTAGCCAAGCTGGTCCTTGGTTTACAGATGCATGGCCCATTGACACACCCCTACTTGAGGCCATTCTACCTTTTTATTAGTGCCAGAATAACTGCTCTTCTGTTAGTTAATATATAGTCTGAGAATCCAGTTACTTCAAGCCACAAGGAGGCATCACAGGAAGACTAGTGGAGGAAATTCAGGTATCTAAAAATGTGTGGGCAACTCTCTACCTTGAAACAATGTTTTCCTTTGGTCTGTCTTGACTGAAGTAAAAATCAATGTTTGGTTAATTTTGAAAAGATACTGAAAATAGAGACATTAAAGTATTAGCAAGAAAAAAATGTTACATTCTAGATATGAGTTTGTAATTTTGATGCTAGCTCATTATTATATCATGGTATAGTACTATAGGCACATGGACTCAGGAGTTTTGTTAACCAACATAAACATAGGTTTGTTAATTTTATAATATTAATGGGTGTGAACACAAGCGTGTTCAAATAATATAGCTTTTGTACAAAGTGAAATTAGTGGTAAAGTTTTATGCTAAGAAATATGTTTGTTATAAATAGGGTGCCAAAGACTTCCCAAAGAATTGTAACTTACTCTTTTCCAATGGCACCTGCATTTTTTCCCTTGAATCAACCAAAAGGACTAGATCCAAAATTAAAAAAAAAAAAGTACCAGATTCCCCCCCAAAAAGTATTCTATCTGTTATTCTTACCTAATTTTGTTCTTTCTCCATATACATTTAAGGCTTGTAGTTTTTTCATCCAAGTGAACCAAAGACATTATGACCATCTCCAGATTTATTCTATAGGATGGTGCTGTTGTTAGGGGTTAAACAGAAGGTTTTAACTACTTTTCTAAATGAAGTTAAAAAATAAGCAAGTGAAGTAGCAAGGAACAGGGTTAGAACTAGGGGTGGTATATAGTGAAGAGAGAGAAGGAGGAGATTAAAGTGGGAGGAAGGATAGTTATCTGAACCCATTATATTCATAAGTGGGTGACCATGAATATATATGTGCACACCCTGCTACCTCTAATGATTCCCTTCTCAGAAATCAGGAAATGCTGATGAGCAGATGCCAACATTATGACTCCAACACCAGGAGATGAATGACATAAATACTTCCTGAAAGGAGGGTGAGCCAATACCTCTTCAGATTTCCCCACACCCTTCTTAATATGAAACCTAGTTTTAAGCTAATCTTTTGTCCCTCCACCCTAAATAGAAATTACCCAGAATGCTCCAAACTCCCAGTATGTGTGTGGAAGGAGCACTTGTCTGCATCTTAGTCTTTTACTATAAAATAATATCATGTATTTCTTTTACTCTTTACTTCAGCAAAAAGGAAGAAGTATGGAATATGATCTACCCACTGGGAAGGGGCAATGTTTCTAAGAAAATAGTTAAAGACCTTAGAAAAGTCCTTCTTGACATTGCCTTATTAATGCAGACCTCACATTATTGTAATGGGAGTGATCAAGGGAAACTGACTTGCTGGACTGGGTCCCTCCCATTGAAATAAGATTAATACTCTGGCCTCTTTCTGAGGAATGGACTTGTACCTTCCTCGTATAGTGCATGATCTGGATCTGTCTATCTTCCAGCCCCTGCAGCTTGGGTTCCCACAGCTCAGCTACTGTGTCCTTGGGATCTAAGGATGGCCCTGAGGGGCTAGGGTTTCTTTTCTACTTCTATGTAGATCAGTGGTTCCCAAACTTTTTTGGCCTGCCGCCCCCTTTCCAGAAAAAAAACATTACTTAGCCCCCTGGAAATTAATTTTTAAAAAAATTTAATAGCAATTAATAGGAAAGATAAATGCACCTGTGGCCATCACCACTCCCCTGGATTGCTGCAGCACCCACCAGAGGGTGGCAGTGCCCACTTTGGGAATCACTGATGTAGATTATGACTGGGATGCTGCCCTCTGAACTCTCAGATAATATCAATTAGGCAAACAGATTTAATTAGCTTTTAGAAACAGGTATTTACCATAGTGATATACAACAGAGTTGGTACCAAACAACTCCCCAAACGTTTGTAATATACACTCCCCAAGAACACACAGAGTCCAGGAGAAAATGGGCTCAAGTTTTGAGCACATGTGGCAAAAGGATAGTTTGTACCTTCTGAAAACCTATTTCCCAGAGTCCTCAAAGTGTTTCCCCTTAGGTAATCTTTCCTGCTAGATTCCTTGTAGAAACTTGTCTGCCTTAAGTTCACTGAATTCAGTCTATCTTTAGCTCCTGATATTACTACCACCAGCAACTTCTGTCCTAGGGATTCTACTTAGGTCAGTGATAGTGAACTTATGGCACAGGTGCTAAAGTTGGCACAAAGAGCATTCTCTATGGGCATGTGGCTGCCCTTTCTCCCTACCTCCCCCAACAGAGTTCGTTACTAGAAAGGCAGAGGGCTTCGGATAGAGCTGCTCCCTGCCAATTCTCCATCATGCCTAGTGACATTTTTTTTCACATCCCCCACCCCTATGCCCAGTGGCCCAATGGGAGCTCACAGAGGGCAAGGTGGGTGGCTTACAGGCAGCAGAGCTGGGGAGGAGCAGAATGCTCAGGCCACTCCCCTCCCCTCTCTATACTCTCTGAGAACATTCCTCACTTCACCCATCCCTCTGCCCAGGAGTCCAATGGGAGCGTTTCCTCCCTCCCCTGTGTGGGTACTGGGGAGGGCAGGCACAGCACTCAATCTGGGGGGATAGTTGGGGGTGGGACCTGGCACTCTGTCTCTAAAAGGTTTATCATTACTGTACTAGGTCTTCTGAAGTTCATGATGTATTTTTCTGACCAAGTGGATGGAGAAGAGTAAACTCAGACTTTGGTTAAGACTGGGGCTCTCCTCCTTGTCCTTAATTCAACACCTTTTTAGAGATTCAGCTGAAACATATCCTTTTCTACATTGTCAAGTATTCAAATAATTCTATTTTCAAAAAATAAAAAATCTTTTTATTCAAATACTACAGAGCATGATCAACCACTCTGAATGAGCAATCTGCCACACCCAATTGAAATACTAGCTAGCCATGTCTCTGATTGAAGTTTAGATGTGTTCTTTCCTGATAAAAATATCCTGGCTAAGTGGGATTGGATGATTGATTGATTAATTCAGTTGACTCCTACCCTTACACTGAGATGACACAATTATACTGATTGGTCATTATTATGGGGGTAAGGATGAGAATCTTTCAAAGATTGTTGGCAAATTAAGTGTCATAGGGGATTCCTATTAGAACTTTCTCTCTTTGTATTCAATGAGGAGCAAGGAGAAACAGCTTTACATCTTTTGAACTCACCCTCCTATTTGGGGTTCTTAGTGTTTTTTCTCCCTTGGACTTCCAGAAAGGGAATAGGGAGGGAATTTCTCTTCCTACTTTTCCCCCAGAAGCAAAGATGGCTTGCAGACAAAGCACATCAAAATGGGAACATGGGAAAAATTTGACTCCTTGGCTAAATTTTCTTGCCTTCCCTCTGTTTCTGCCCAGAAATAGTCTCATATTTGGAATGTATCTAGCTTTGGTGGCAACCCCTTCTGTAGATTTTGTAAGTTTCCAAGTGGGATGCCTGCTGCCTAGCAAAAGGTTTTCATAATTGCATCCTTCTTAAAAGGACAAAAGCATCATCACTAGGGTGAAAGACTAACTGAAGGACTAAAGAAAACCATGCCTGACTGGCCATGAAATATAGATTTCATGAGTTACTTGGTAGTTCAGCCAAAGGGAATGGCAAATAATCTGCTCAGCAGTCTCACAAGGGCCTTCACTTTCCAGTTCTGGTTCTGCTACTTTTTACTACGGCAAACATAGGCAAATAACTTCAACTCTCTGGACCTCAGTATCTAGGTATTATCTTAAGCATCCCACCTAACTTTACATCTATGATCCTATATATAATGCTAATGAGTCATTTGAGATGCTTTATGTTTTTTGTATCTGTTCATGAGCATCTTACGAATCTTTTGTATCAAGCACTTTAGGTTGTTGAGGAAATTAGTAGCTTTTCTATATTTAATGTGTATATTATACATTGAGTGCTTTTTCTAGAAAGGACTCTGCTATCTACATTTCTCAAAGATCCTAAACATAGGTCATACCCATATTTTTTGGTCCCTCAATAAACATTTGGTCAATCAACAAATATTTATTTAGCACCTACTGTGTGAGGCATTGTGCTAAATGCTGGGAATGCAAAGAGAGGCAAAAGATAGTTCTTGCCCTCAAGGAACTCACAATCTAATAGCCTCCTTATTAGATAAGCAAAAAGCAAACAATTAAATACAAACAAGCTACAAAACAGGGCAAATAAGAAATAAAAGAAGAAGGCTAGAATTGAGAGAGGTTAGGATAGGCTTCCTATAGAAGATGAAAGTTTGGTTGGGAATTGAAGGTATCAGTCCAACTGATGGAAGTTCAATCCGAGAGACAATTGAAACTAAAGGAGGGTGGTACAGCAGGGCTTATTTGAAGTGGCAAGGCGGGGAGGGGGGGGTGATACAGGATCTTGTAGGTTTGGGAAATGTTATTTTTAAAAATGATGAAGGCTTATATTATGAGGAAAACTAATATTTTATTTAGGCCCATGTTGATAGAATAAAATTGACCACGTGCCTGTAAAAAATTCAAATTGCTGCCTCCTCCTCTTCATCCCCAGGGAGTGTACTCAGGTAGCAAAGAGCAAGTCAAATACGATTTCCCAATATTTAAAGCTGGACTTTACCTTGAAGACGTCATCCAAAACAGGAAACCCGTTGGACCATGGAAAATGTAGTTTTCCAAGTGTCCATAGGAAGTTTCTCATTAAAGCTATAGTATTCCTCCACAATTTTCTGGTGCTGATGTCAACACAGACCGGGCTGCTCTGGTGTCAATAAGAGCAGGATAGATTTGATCTCCTATTGTCACCATAACCAAGGGTTCCCTGTCTTTAGCTGTCTGATCAACAGGTACCAAAGGCGTTTCTATCTCAATGTCCCCCAAATCTCATTGATCTTGTTCTAGGGCTTTTGTCTGTGCTGGCTCAGGATTCTGTGAGTGTAATGATGGTAAGTCTCCTTCAAAAGTGGCTTGTTGGACTGCCAGTGCTTGAATGGGCATCCCTGGGCTTTTCATGGGCCTATCAGTGTCAAAATGTATTTCAGTTTTCCCAGACTATGAGTAAGGTAGAGTGTCCTTCTCTTTACTGAACATGCTTTGCTTGACTTGTGCAAAGTTAGATTCAGGAGAGGTATTTCCCTGCATTAAAGGAAATTCTACAGAACTGGGAATGTATTTTTGGTTCATGACTACATCCCAATCCTGTGAGTCTATGCTTTCTTCTTGTATTTACTCCCTAGACTCCATGTCAGTAACAGGAGACTTAACTCTAGATGTATTTTGCATAGGAAACAAAGTCAGTGTTGTAGATTCTTCCTTTGTTCCTCTTGGTGTCATTTTGTTCCTCTCTTGGCTACTGACATTTATGGAATTGAATTCCTTTAAATGCATTAACTCAGAATCTACTCCAAAGGCAGCTCTCTTTGCAGTATCACAGGCTTGAAAGTGTGCTACATCTTCATGCACTTGACCCTGAAGTAGGCTTGGTACAAATTCCGTAGCTCCAGGATCCAGCTTTAAAATTCCTTTAATATTGTAGCTACTAGACTTTCCACTTTCCCTTCTAGCTTCCCTAGTTGGTGATAGAGAAGAGATTGTGCCTGTGTCTGAGAATTTAGCACTTTCCTTCTCAATGGTCTGCAGGAACCCATCTCCCTTGTTGACACTGTCTGTTTTTAAGAGATCCCCATTAGAACACCTGTCTAAAATCATTGCCCTTGCTACTTGGCCTTGCTGTATTACAGATTGATGTAAATGATCCACAGTCTTACTACAGAATGATGTTTCTGTCCCCCCATAGTGAGAATCAAGGAATGCTACCTTCTTCAAGCTTTTATCAAGAACTTGTGCAGATGTGCCTGGTTTTCTATTAGTGTACCCCACATCACTGTTTCCTTTCCCATAAATTCCCTCCTTAGTTTCTATTATATCCTCTTCCATTTGCAACTCCTCCTCAGTCATATCTTTGTAACTTTGTGTTACATCTACCAACCCATAATTCATAATTTCTTCTGTACCCATTTTGTCTTTTCCACATTCCTCTGCCACATCATTATCACTGCCCTTATCCATTCTTGCAACAACTAAGGCTGCTTTCTCAGTTCATAAGGTACGAGGTCTGGCTCCTTGGGACAGGTATTCCTCCATCTTTGACAAACTCAGGGAATTACTAAACTTGGCACAGTCAGGGTCATAACATCTTACCTTCACCTTATGACTGTATCTGTTGTTGTCCCTGTTGTTATTATTATTGTTATTGTATCTGGAATTATAGTATGTGTTTCTCCTGTTGTTATTGTTATTACTCCTATTTCCAAAGTTAATCTGGGACTTAAACCTACAATCCCGAACCACGTGGCCAAGTTTGGAGCATAAGAAACATCTTTTTACTGAATTGTTTGCACTGCCACTAGAAGATTGCCTAGGCCTGCTCTGGCTCCTCTGATTGTTGGACATCAGAGCCATATTTTTAATTTCTTCTACCTCCTTGGCCTTCTGAGCTTCCTTCAATTGCTTTTTGAGCTCAGCAATCTCCCTGTCTTTATCAGAAGTCTTAGATGGTTTAGATTCACTATCCCTTGAGTCATGGACATAAGCAGCTGTTCTTCCCAACTCCTCAATGGGCATGGTCTCCCACTGTGGGCAATGTAGTTTAAAATATGTCTGGATGTAGTTCAGACTCCCCTTCACAAATTGCCTTCTGACATGCTGAATGTTGTCCTCAGCAGTCATGTCCCTAAAACCCAGGATAGTCTCCCCAGCCTCTAACAATCTTTCCAGATAAATACTCAGGTGTTCCTCCTCCCCCTGCCTCAACTTTTCAGAACATCATCAAGATTTGGAGCTTTCATCCCATGCATTTGATCTTCTAGCATGAAGCCTCATTGCTTCTGCCAAGTCCTCCCTGCACCTCCTAAGGTATGACATATTGGCATGGGATGAAAGCTCCAAATCTTGATGATGTTCTGGCAATGATGCAAGATTGGGATTGCTCCTTGTTTCAGCGATAAACTTTGCCTTTTCACTAGGGGTAAACAATTCTGATAATAGGAGTTCTCTGTCTTCAAAATTCGGATTGTAAAGCCTCACTACCCTTTTAAATTCCTTGATTGCCTTGTGTGGATTGACAAAAAACTGGGGGAACCTCCTTTTTAAAATTTCTAGATCCCCCCCCCAGTAAAAGGTTTGTAGCCCTTTACATGAATGATTCCAGCATCTGGCTGCACAATTGTCCTATCTGTTATCAGAAGGATAGTTACAGGAGCTGCCTCTTCCCCTGAAACTTCTTGCTGTTCTGGGCTTTCATTTTTAATCTGTTGCTTTATCTCACCCCCCTTCTTCATTGTTACCATATTCTCTATTATTTCCAATTGCACAATCATCTTGGCATCTAATGCCTTCCCTTCTCTGATCTTTTTGTTTATCTTTATCAATGTCTTCATGTATTCTAACATTCATTCTACAACCGGGTTAGTAACTTCAGCCTTTCCAAATGTGAAAGCCAGCACCTTCCTCAAAATCATTAGGGCCCCATAGCAAGTTGCAGTCATGGCTATCCCTGATGGTACATAAGCTAAGGCATCACCCACTGTTATCATTAGCCAGAGGTAAGTGTCATAGATCTCTATCACCCTTTTGAAAAATTGGGGAACTGTGATAAGCCAAAATGTGGCACAAGTCTGCCAAATCCCATACAGTAAGACCCCAGAGCACCCCAAAGTAACAACTGCCATATTGATCATACTGGCCATATATATATATACCTTCCCCACTAGGTTTTAGAGTAAAAATCCTAGGCTGGCTGGCCAAAACTGTTATGTTGAAAAATAACAGATATTTTGGGAAAGCAGATAATTATGCCAGGGCCAGTAACCTCCAAGTCACAGACACTGACTGACAGACTTCAGTGAGAAGGGAGCGGGTTAGACACTCCTGACTCTCAAACCCCTCCCTCCAAGCAGTTGATTTTCAGTTGGGATAATGGAGACAAGCTGAGGTTCTTCTGGCAAGTTTCTGTTGAAACTGAACTCTAATAATGTTCCCTTTCTTTAACTTATATTCCCCACAGGTCTGAGAGAGGAATAAGTAGAAGTTAGTTATCTAAATGTTGAGGACTGATTTGGATCTGATCTTAAAACTGGCAGCTGTGAGGATTCAAGCTAGGTGATAACTATAAGCTGTGAGTATCCCCAAATAATTCCCAGGCACAGATATTGTAGGTAAAGCTTATATTAAGAAGGAAAAGGAAAAGCTAGAGGGGGTAATTAGGTTTAGGATGAGGAAAAGGGTAACCCTGATCTGTTAGGTTGAAGCTACCCTTCTCCCCCACAGGAGGGGGTGAAGGGCACTTGGCTAAACTGGCTTTCTTGCTAATAATGAATATTTCTAATCTCTAAATCACTAAATAGTTGTTGTATTGATGTTGGTAAGGATTAACCCTACAGAGCAGGCTAAACCCTGAGTAGAAACCATGATGGCTTAGCCACAATGTCCCTCTCAGGTGAACCCCCAAGTCAGGAGCCGTAAACAGTCTGATCTGCCCACATAAACCCCCAGAAGCAACTGACCAACCCTTCTCAACTGTTCCCTCACCCAAAGTTCTCCAGGGGGGGTCCCCTGGAATTCTGGGTGAGGCTGACCCTGTATTTTGCAGGGATTCCATGCTGCCATCCTTTATATAACATTTCCCAATATTTAAAGCTAGGCTTTACCTTGAAGACATCATCCAAAACAGGAAACCCATTGGACAATGGAAAATGTAGTTTTCCAAGTGTCCACAGGAAGTTTGTCATTAAAACTCAAATGAGTCCCAAATAGTTCTAAATAGATCACCAGAAATTCTAAATAACACATTACCCCACTGAGATCCGGTGAAAAAGACTAGTCTTTTTCAGTGGATCTTAAACCAAAAGAAAAGAGGATAAAAGCTAGCTGCATTGACAAAAAGCCAATTTGGGGCAATCCCCTATTGGCATAAGAGTGTACATTCAAAACAAATGCATTCAACTCATCCAACTCCCCAAAGTTCAAATCAACTGCACCCCAAAGTTCAAATTTGGATCTTCATGATCCAGTGAAGGCTCTTCAGGCATCTTCATGTTGTCTTCACCAAACAGGTTTATTGTCTGGATTCTGGGGAGATGGCAAAATTCTTATCCTGAAATTACTCTCAATAGAATTTAAACTTTACATTATACATTACAAAACATGCATTCCCTTCTGAGAATTAATACATTACCCCCCTGAGATTACTCCTAAAGGAGTCAAAATTACCTTGCATTATAGATTATAATTCAGACATTATGGTTATAAAAACTTAACACATACCCCCCTGAGGAAAATTCTAAATAACACATTACCCCCCTGAAAAGGGTAGACCAGGTCAGCTAAGGATGCATGGCTGAGTCACAGGGTTGTATGAAATCAATTGGCAAGAGAAATAATTTTAAAAAAGAATAAAATTCAAATAAAGAAGAAAAAAATTAACCTGTGAATGAAATGTAAAAATGTCCAAAAATGTAAGGAAAAATAAACTTATAATAGGCCTTTGAATCAAGGCTCAATTAAAGTGATTTAAGCAGTTTGCAAATACCCATTCAGGAGCCATTGACTACAAAAAGTTGCCATTCTCTATATATGGTCTGATTTATCTTCACCTTCTCAGGGAATGAGCCATAATTACAGCCAATCTTAGGTGCTTTACTAGGAATTTAAGTTAAGGGGAGTCTGAGCCTCTAAGTGTTAGAAAAGCTGGCTCCAAAACTCAAATCCCAGTTTCAAGCCCTTCAGTATTAGCATAGAACTTCTGCAAGCCATGATCTGCATGGCTTTTTGCTCCTTGGCACTTTGCAGATTCTCAGTCAGTCTCCATGACCTCGTGGCTCTTTTTAGGACTTCTCCTGGAATCAGACAGAGAGACATTAAATCACAGTCCCATAATATTTACCAATAATTGGCAGGTTGCCATAGTCTCAGGCTTTTCAAGTATGCATTAATAATATAGCAAATATATATTTGCATTAAGCTTATATCACAGTAAAATCAAAAAAGGGTTAACACAAAATGAGAAAAAAGGAAAAATTCAATTGCTCTAATTAAAAAAAATTTTAAAGAAAAAGCAATAAGGGAATAAAACATAAATTCAGGGGAAAAAATACAATGCTCTCAAGGATAAAAATTCGAGAGAAAAAGAACACATATTGTATTGCATATGTGTAAGGAAGAAAAAATAAAAGAATGTTTTAAAAATCAAAAAATATATATATAGCTTAGAACTAGTGAAAGGTATTTCACCCAAAAAATGAGATTCATTTTCTGTTAAGCCTTTGCATGAGCTCTGAGTGTAAATGGGTTTTCAAAATAGCAGATTCACAATGCACATTCATATAAAGTACAATAATTTCTAATAACACATTTTAAAATATTACTATCACTTGCTATGATGTTTTAAAAAAAATCATATACTTGTTACAAATTCAAAACTTGGCTAAGATATTTTCTTAACAAACTCTTTTACTGCCTCCATAGCAATTGTGAGGCAGAGCCTAAAAAAAATCTGATTTAAAAAAAAACAAACCTTCTGGGTCTAAATTATCCTTAAGAATTCTAGATCCTTCTGATAAAAGCAGGCTAAATCATAGAGACTAACATTATGCATACAGAAGTTCTTCTGGCTTCCTGTTAAAATATATATATATATATATTACAACAATTCTTAACAATAAAATATATAAAACCTTATTCTTTAAGACAACAATTCTTTAAAATAACTGTATAAAAACCTTATCATTTATNTAATAACACATTTTAAAACAATAATCAACATCCCATTATTATAATCACTTGCTATGATGTTTAAAAAAAACTGTATACTTGTTACGAATTCAACCTTGGCTAAGATATTTTCTCAACAAACTCTGTTACTGCCTCCATAGCAATTGTGGGGTAGAGCCTAAAAAAAAATTCTGATTAAAAAAAAAAAACACCTTCTGGGTCTAAATTATCCTTAGGAATTCTAGATCCTTCTAATAAAAGCAGGCTAAAACATAGAGACTAACACAAATATACAGGAGCTCTCTTGACTTCCTGTTTAAAAAAAGTATTTTAAGACAACAGTTCTTCATAATAAAATATATAAAACCTTATTCTTTAAGACAACAATTCTTTAAAATAACTGTATAAAAACCTTATCATTTATACAGAAGGGGCTAGGATCTAAAGTCAATTTAAAACCTCTTATAAAGTTAAAATTTAAATTCTCAAAGCATCAAAATCTCCAAGGTTGTACACAATTATCAAGATAGAATAAAAACTTAAGCCATGTGCTCCTATAGGTTAGATGGCAAATCCAGTATACATAAGGCTATTTACAACTTTAAAATGTGTAAGATGTTCATAAATGGTGCATATAACAGCATTGTTTTGATACAGTAAAAAAATGAAACCTTAGGTAAATTAGGAAATACAATATGAGTAACAGATAATAAGCTATACAGTAAAAAAAACCTCTTTCATCAGTTCTAATAGATTTTGTTCACTATTTGAGAGTTACAATAAATCATAAACAGAATTAATCTAGTAGCCAAAAACTTCATTAGCTTAAAATGATTCAGAGCAATGGTAAAAATCAACAAAAACCGACGAAATTAATTCACAAAACTAATCAGCAAAATACAGTAAGATACAGAGTCTCTTTAAAACAGAAATAAAACCCATTTACTTCTGAGGTTTTAAAGTCCACCTCTGGTCCAATTCAAGGTCTTTATAACCAGTCTCTGCTCTGATCATAAGGGTTTTAAAGTTCAAAGTTCCCCTGAGTTTCAAGTTAAATAATTGCAAGAAAGTTTGAAATAGGCCATGCGGCCTGATTGAAGAGTAAATGCTAGCCAAGCTAGGGAAAAGCTTAGGTTCGGTTTTAGAAAACCCACATGGAGGACAGGGGTGCCACGTGGAGGGTGAAAGTGGAGTAAAAGCGTCTTTCAGGTTACAAGAGCTGGGGGGGGGAGGGGCATACTTCCCAAATCTTAAGCAACAGAAGCAATCTTGAAGCCTCGGCTGGGGAGACATCAGGGGAGGGCAGGCAGAAGCAGTCTTGGGAGCAGTGGCGGTGTTGAAGTGCACGGGATTCTCAAAAGCCGCTGCAAGTCAGGAGCAGGAAAAGCAGAGGCCAGGGATCAGGAGTCAGGAAAAGCAGTGGATTTCTCAGTTGGGGATCAGGAAAATAAGGAGCAGCTGCAAGTCAGGGACAATTAGCAAAAATTAAGACCAGGCTCCGGGCACTGGGCAAAGGTACTAGAAGTCCAGCAGCAAGTAAAGCCATTGTCCCTTTTCCCTGAAAAGCAGCCCTAAGGCTGGAGAGAATAGGGAGAGGAGCAAGTGAAGAAAAAGAGCATGTCTGAGACTCCGGGTTTCAGAGTTGCATGGCTTGGTAGGCTATCTAAAAAATTGAGAGTCACGTTTTCCATGTGGTTCACTAAACTGTTATTTTTAAAAATGATGAAGGCTTATATTATGAGGAAAACTAATATTTTATTTAGGCCCATGTTGATAGAATAAAATCGACCACGCGCCTGTAAAAAATTCAAATTGCCACCTCCTCTTCTTCATCCCCAGGGAGTGAGCTCAGGTAGCAAAGAGCAAGTCAAATGCAACTTCCCAATATTTAAAGCTGGACTTTACCTTGAAGACATCATCCAAAACAGGAAACCCATTGGACCATGGAAAATGTAGTTTTCCAAGTGTCCACAGAAAGTTTGTCATTAAAGCTCAAATGAGTCCCAAATAGCTCTAAATAGAGCACCAGAAATTCTAAATAATACAGAAAGGAAGGGGGTGAAGGGGATAAGGCAACTTGGATCAATTTCATTGGCTGTTTCTGGGGGGGAATGTTCTCAGGAATGGAAAGTCTTGATGTTCAGCCATGCAATACAGTTGGGTACATATTATTCACTTGTCTTGGATACAACAGGCTGAGGAATAGAGAGTCCTGGTGTTCTGCTACACAGGTGTCGGTGGAGCTTTTTATCCTAAGGTCTGTCATGTGATATTGGGAATTTGGGGTTCATTAAGCTTTAATATTTAGATATATGATATAAACTTCCTGTGGACATTTAGGGGACTTGAAAACTACATTTCCCATGATTCCTCTTGTAATACAGGTGGGCAGGAAGTGTGATTACGTAGACAGAGGTATAAGACTCCTGATGTGATTGGGAGATTCTCTCTTTTTTGTATGAAGCAGCCATGTGGGCAGAAGGTAATGGCAGGATATTCAAATTAGATCTTAGTAGGCACGTGGCCTTCTTAATTACCAATATGCCTTTAAATAAACTATCAATACTTTTGAATACTGGAGCTTCCAGATCTGTATTGAAGAGAACACCAGATCCATATTGTAATTCCATAGGAACAATAAGCGTAGTGTTATATTGAATCTCTGGGAGCCAGGAGTTCACACTGTGATTGACAGGTGGATCAGTTGGATGTCATAATGTTCCCAGAGAGGTGTGTGGACACAGGACAGGGCAGTTGGCCCAGGGAGTATGAAACCACCCTGGCAGCCCTGGCAGAGGTTCCTTTTCTGTCCCTGAGACCTGAGATCAGTGGATCCTGGTCTTTGGTGGGATTGAGACTTGCAGACTCAACCCTGCAAGCTCCTCCTGTTTGTTCCTGTACCATCAACAACCTGTATCAGACCACCATCTCTGATTCTACTGCCCCTAGAAATTAGGAAATCCATCACCTAAGTTATCTAGGTTTCCCAGGGTCCGGGAGGGATCTGGGAAGTGGGCAGAAGAAGAAGAGGGTGGAAAGGGGTGGATGTCTCAAACTGGTTAGGCATATCATTTAGTGAAGAAGAAGCTGAAAGATCATACAGCAGTTTGCCTGCTCTGGTGTGGATCTGGCCAGGCTGTACCAGAGAGAAGTTAATCATCTTAATTCATTCACTTGCCTGCAGTTTAGAGATTCATCATTATCATTTTAAATTAGGGTCTCCCAATACCTCTATCCAATCCCATTATCCTCTTTTGTTAAATACAATCAAAGTTTAAAGTACCTTCCTGAAGTGGTTATTCAAAGCTTCTTTGGGAAGGGAGAGATGCAGTCAGATACCAATGTTACCCAGCTAAAGAGCCCATTAAATAATATCAATTAACCCCAGGTGGGTCCTGAAGGGATATCACCCATTGACCTAAAGGATCCTGCCTGGGCACCTGTTATAAAGGACAGAGGTGTCATCTTATCCTCTCTCTATACTTCATCTACACCTACATCTAGTGGAGTGGAGTATCATTTTATTATAACAGTAGTGAGGGTATCAGGGAAACCCCAAATGGTTCCAAAGCTCTCCCCTAGAACAGTGTCCATAGGATCCCTAAATATGGAGCACTCTTTCCTCTTGATGCCTGGCTCCCCTATAAGTTTGCTGGGGAGAGATCTTTTATGCAAGCTTAGAGCCACAATAAATTGCTCTCCAGATGGCTCTATGTCACTGGAATTGCCTGAGGAATCCTTAACTTTGCTCCCTGTTTTTCTTTCAGATAGTCATGAGATGAAGAAGTCTCCCACTTTTGAAATCCTAACAGATATAACTGAGTCTCTCTGGGCCATATCATCTTCTGATGTTGGCATGCTTAAATCGGCTGTGCCTGTCCAAGTTAAAATGAAATCTAGCCCACCTCCTTCCAATCCTCAGTATCCTCTCTCAAAGGAGGCAATAGAGGGCATTACCCCAGTCATAAATTCACTAATTGACCAAGGCATCAAAATTCCCTGTGAATCTGAATACAATACACCAATCCTGCCTATTAAAAAGCCAAAATTGGGGCCCGTTGGTAAGCATCTCTATCGATTTGTTCAGGATTTGAGGGCTATGAACAATCACATTATAAAGAGACACCCTGTGATTTCCAATATAAATACTATCCTTTCTTCCATTCCTAGCACAGCTACATACTTTACAGTAGTAGACTTGTGCTCAGCCTTCTTTTCCATATTTATACATGAGGATTCCAGGCATATCTCTCCTTTCACCTGGAAAGGTTCCCAGAGGACATGGGCACGTTTGCCTCAAGGGTTCATTGACACCCTACATTGTTCACACAATTCTTAACTGCTGATACAGATGCCATTACATTCAAATATAGTCCTTTAATCCAATATATGGATGATTTGCTCTTGGCCTCACCAAATGCTGAGGCATGCCAAGAGGACAGCAAGAATCTCCTTTTAGAGCTACATAATAGAGGCCACAAGGTCTCCAAAGATAAAGTTCAGTGGTGCCTCCCAAAAGTGCAATATTTAGGTTTTATTTTAACTGCTTGGTCCAGTTTAATTTCTCCAAAACATATTGAAAGTATCCAAAACTTAAGTGATCCTACCACTAAAAAACAATTGAGGGTGATACTTGGAGCAACAGGATTTTGTTGGAAGTGGATCCCTTGCTATGCGGAAATCACTAAGCCCCTTGTAGCACTCACAAAAATCATGGTCCCCGAACCACTTAAATTGGGAAAGGAACACTGAATAGCTCTTTCAAATTTAAAACATGCCATCCTGTCTTCTCCTGCTCTAGGTATCCTGAATTATGACAAACCATTTACTTTTTAGGTCCATGAAAGGAAAGGGGTAGCTTCAAGTGTTCTAGTTCAACTTTTGGAACCTGATCAATGCCCAGTAGCCTATTATTCAGCCCAGCTAGACCCAGTAGCTGCAGGAGCATCACCATGCTTTAGAGGAGTAGTTGCCACAGCTTTATTAGTGACTAAATCTGCTGATCTAGTACTAGGATGCCCTCTGACCATAATGTGCCCACACAAGGAAGAGGCATTGTTATTAAGACATAGAATTCAGACATTTACTGATCAAAGGATTATGAGATAAGAGACAACCCTATTGAATAATGAACATATCATATTGAAACACTGTGGAGGGGGCAGCTGGGTAGCTCAGTGGATTGAGAGTCAGGCCTAGAGACAGGAGGTCCTAGGTTCAAATCCAGCCTCAGACACTTCCCAGCTGTGTGACCCTGGGCAAGTCACTTGACTCCCATTGCCCACCTTTGCCACTCTTCCACCTATGAGCCAATACACAGAAGTTAAGGGTTTAAAAAAAAAAACAGAAAAAAAATGCTGTGGAGCTCTTAATCCTGAAACCTTGCTTCCTGATTTGCCAACTTCTGGAGAACCTTTACATGATTGTACATCTTCAGTGTCCACTGTTGATAAACCTTGTAATGATTTACTGGACACCCCTTTGGATAATCCAGATTTAATATTATTTACAGATGGTTCTTCTTTTATGAGAGATGGTGTGCGCTATACAGGAGCTCCAGTAGTTACAGAATTGGATACTCTATGGTCAGCTTCTTTACCCTCACATGTAAGTGCACAAGGTGCAGGCAAATCAGACCAGAGAAAGACACTTCCCTTGCACACATATTTGGTCCTTTTATTTCTCTTATATTTAGAATGGCAACTTTCTGTAGTCCTGGCTCCTGAATGGGTAATTGCAAACTGTTCAAATCACTTTAATTGGGCCTTGGTTCGAGGATAAACTTGATCCTTGATCCTTGAAAATAAGTTTATTTTTTCTTACATTTTTTTGCACATAAGACTTTGACATTTTACATTAATTTTTTCTCTTTTATTTGAATTTTATTTTTTTAAATTTCTTTTGCCAATTGATTTCATACAACCCTGTGACTTAGCCATGTATCCTTAGCTGACCTGGGGTACCCTCTTTAGGGGAGAATGTGTTATTGATTCTCCTCGGGGGGGTGTAAGTTTTATAATCATAATGTCTGTATTATAATCTATAATGTAAAATTTTAACTCTTTTGGGAGTAATTTCAGGGGGGGAATGTATAATTCTTCTCAAAAGGGTATGTGTGTTTTATAATCTATAATGTAAAATTTAAATTCTTTGAGAGTAATTTTAGGATAAGAAATTTGCCATCTCCCCAGAATCCAGACAATGAACCTGTTTGGAGAAGGCACCATGAAAATGCCTGGAGAACCTTCACTACATCATGAAGATCCAAATGAACGTTAGGGTGCAGTTCATTGAACTATGGGGAGGTGAATGCATTTGTTTTAAATGTACACTTTTATGCCAAAGAGGACTGCCCCTAATTGGTTTTTGTCAATGAGCCTAGCAATCATTGGTTCATTGTTTTTTGTCCTCTTTTCTTTTTATCCCCAAATTTCTGTAATTTAAAAGTTAGTTATGTTTACAGGAGCATTTGAGGAGACCAGTCTCTTGTTGCTCTTTAGGGGGGAATGTGATATTGGAAATTTGGGGTTCATTAAGCTTTAATATTTAGATATATGATATAAACTTCCTGTGGACATTTAGGGGACTTGAAAACTATATTTCTCATGATTCCTTTTGTAATACAGGTTGGCAGGAAGTGTGATTACATAGACAGAGGTATAAGACTCCTGATGTGATTGGGAGATGCTCTCTTTTTTTGTGAAGCAGCCAGGTGGGCAAAAGGTAATGGTGGGGCATTCAAATTAGACCATAGCAGGCACGTGGCCTTCTTAATTACCAGTATGCCTTTAAACAAACTATCAATACTTTTGCATATATCCATCTATATCAATATTATTCATAACAGTTAGAAGGAATCTGAGGAAGCCAGAGGTAGAGATGAAGAGGAATTGCATTCTAAGCATGACAGATAGCTACACAGCTAAGAAATGGAGTGTTTTACTCATGGAACAGTAAGGAAACCAGTGTCACTGGAGTTTATTGAATGGGGGGAGTTGACATGGTTGGATCTACACTTTAGGCAAATCATTTTGCTGGCTGGCTGGAGAATGGATTGGAATGGGGAGAAACTTAAAGCAGGAGGATCCACCAAAAGGCTGTTGTAATAGTATAGGAGTAAGGTGATGATACTCTCCCAATACCAGAGTAGTGACAGTATCAGAGAAAAGGAAGAGTCATATTGGAGAGGTGCTGCCAAGGTGAAATTGACAGGTATTGGAAATAGATCAGATATGAGAGGTGAGAGATAGAAAGGAATTGAGGATGACTCCTAGGTTGTGAGCTTAAGAGACTGTGAGGATGGTGTTGCCTGTTTTTTTAAACCCTTACCTTCTGTCTTAGAATCAATACTGTGGACTTTTACTTCTAAGGCAGAAGAGCGTAAAGGCTAGGCAATGGGGGTTAAGTAACTTGTCCAGAATCATACAGCTAGGAAGTGTCTGAGGCCAGATTTGAACTAGGGCCTCCTGTCTCTAGGTCCCCCATTGTGTTCCATGCCCGCTCCCAAATGTGTGTCCCACCCCCTTACTGTGTGCAGGGGCATGGCTGCCAAGGATACCAGTATGTACATTTAGAGAACTACATTGCCATTCACTTCCTGGAGGTGATAGAGTTCCCAGTGCAATTTCTACATAATGTATCAGTCATATTAAAAGGAACAGGGCCAGTGACCCAATCCTTAGCAAAGGACTTATATCAGTGGGCCTGGGGATATTTAGTAAAAGTGAAAGGCTGAGGCTAGAACCCTTGTGGAGGTGAATTTCCTGGAAGCCTCAGGCATTTGGTAAGCTTTCAAGGCACTAAGACCATGTGCTAGGGGCCTGGATCTTCTTTGCAAACCTAGGAGAAGATCACCACCTATTTCTGGGGGATAAAGGATTTAATGTGAGAGACAGAGCCCATGTCTTCTGCCCTTCCAGTTTTACTTCAATGGAGGTGGATAGGATGGCTCCATAGGGACCCTCTCATCCAGGGATTAGCTGATCCCTCCCATTTGGGATGGGTGTGTGATTTCTCCATCCTCCTCTGAAGGATTAGGGATACATTAGCGATCCCTTAGGGCTTGGTGAATGGAGCTCAGCCCTAGATTTGCTCAGGGGGTTATTTTAATTAGGGTCAGTATAGTTAGGAGGACCTGGAGGGAATCAATTCTTTGATTACAAAAGCAGGACTATTACCCGTTCTATTCACTCAATAAAGATGGACCCTTATTGAGACTAAAAGGATTTTCTACCTTTTGCAGGGTGATAGATGCATAGAACCTATGGCCAATCTGAGGGGGCTGTGCTGCTGGGCTACTGGGGCTGTAGGACATGCCCAGTGCCTCTGCTCAGCTCCTAGGAGCCTGGGGATGGGATAGAGAGGAGCAGCCACACCCTGGGCTCAGCCAAGCCACCAAGATCAACCCCTGGAACAGTAAAAAGAGGCTAGAATGCCCCATCACCTGCATTTGGGATCATGGCCAGTCTCCCAGCCAGCCATGCCAGGGGCGTGAGTTATCCCATGGAGAGGCCTTTGTGTGTCATCTTTGGCACATGTGCACATGTGCCATAGGTTCACCATCACAGGTCTAGGATATAACCCTGTGGAACACTTATGGCCAGAGGTCATAGCCAGATAAAGAATGTAGCAAAGCTAATGAGAAAATGTTATCTGATAGGCAAAAGGTGAAACAAGAGAGTGGTGTCCTGAAAAGCTAGATAGAAGAGATTATCAAGGAGAGGTAATCAATAGTTCAAAGTGGCCAAAGATTGCTGAAAGGTTAAGAAGAATGAAGATTAAGAAAAGGCCATTGGATTTGACAATTATGAGCTCACCAGTAACTTTGGAGAACGAAGCTTTAGTTGAATGATGAAGTTGGAAGATGAATTATAAGAGGTTAAGGAGTGAGTAAGGTGAAAGAAAGTGAATATACCTATTGCAGACAGTCTTTTCAAGGAGTTTGGCCAACAAAGGGCAGAAGAGAAATAGTTAACAGGGATGACAGTTAACAGGGATGGAAGGATAAAGTGAGGGTTTCTTTTTCTTTTTCAGGATGGTGGAGACATGGATGTACACACACACACACACACACACACACACACACACACACACACACACACACACACAATAAGGAAGGAGCTAATAGGCCAGGGAAATATTGAAGATAAATGATAGAGTGGGGATGACAGAAAGAACAATCTGATGGAGGAGATCAGATGGATGTATCATCCAATGAGTCAGATAATTGCAACAGGCACTGGGAGACTATCTGGAAGCTGTGCCTCCTGAAAAATATAATGCCTCCACAGAGAACAAAATTATGCTAATATTGAAAATATGCTTTAGGGGTAGCTACGAAGCACAGTGGATAGAACACCAGGTCTGGAGTTTGGAGAAATTGTGTTCAAATCTGCCCTCAAACACTTCCTAGCTGTTTGACCCTGGGCAAGTCACAACTTCATTTGGCTAGCCTTTGCCCTTCAGTCTTAGCATTGTTACTAAGACAAAAAGTAAGGATTAAAAAATATCCTTTCCACTTTTCCCTGGCTATGCATTTATTTCTTAATGTAATTCAAGTTATTGACTATAGTTTAAAAAAAAACCTAGTTGGTTTAGGATGCAAGGTAACCATCCTTAATTATTCAATTTAATCTATAGCAATTCTAAAGCAGGGTCATTTTTTTTTCTTTTTAAATGGAAGGATCTCTCAGCAACAAAGGTATTAGACTAAATTTTTACCAGGGGCCTTTCAGCCTGAACATCCTATGGTTCTATAAATACATGAATTTGTCATTTGTTCACTATGTCTTTGGTACATTATGCTAAACTAGAAAACATTATTTGAAAGGATTTGGTATAGTTGCTCTTTTTCAGTGTTTTAGTTATTGGAGATTATTTTTTGAATGAAAGTCATCAACTTCTGGTCTAAATCTGTAAATGCTGAGATTACTCAAATTTGGGGACTTGAATATAAAGGAAGTGTTTAGTCTTCTTAATGAAACTGATAACTGTATAAAGGATTTTTATAAACAACCAGCATAAAGTGTTTCCTAAACAATCTAACAACATAATAAAGTTTGGCTTGTTAGTTGCTGATCAAATAAAGAAGTCTCTCAGTTACTCTAATGGAATTATAAGGCATTGATGACAAGATGAAGTTGAGAGGGCAGAGGGAACTTATTTGCTGAAGAAATCATAAATTAGAAATCTACTTGCTAAAGGATGTGCCAGGTCCCTGGTGGCATTTGAAAACCAAGAATAGGTTCTGAAGAAAGAGTTTGCTTTTCACCATTTCCTTTATGCCTCTTGGAGAGTATATCAAGTAGGTGATAATGGCATCGTCTTAAAGCAGAAGCTAAACACATGGATACATTCAGCTTAGCAAAGAATCTGCTGAATGTGGACTCAAGTAAGTGAGTAAAGAGGAAAGGAAAGTACAGGTTCTGGAACTTGGATCCTGCTCTGTAGATCACAGATTCTAGACCTGAGGCTTTTCAGCTCATAGGACATATGTGCACATGTGTATGTATATAGTATAAATATACTTAGATACATACATGTGTAATGTTTGTACATATATGTATTCTTCATTAAAATGTGAACCATTTAAAAATAGGGATTATTGCATTTTCTGTATTTCTATCTCAATAACAG
Organism: Gracilinanus agilis; assembly: GCF_016433145.1. NCBI lineage: Eukaryota > Metazoa > Chordata > Mammalia > Didelphimorphia > Didelphidae > Gracilinanus > Gracilinanus agilis. Next base: position 397,269,597 of record NC_058133.1, on the reverse strand, counting down.
TACTTGATACATAGTAGGTATTTGATTATTAATTGATTGAGCCTTGTAGTCCTGGTGCCTGGGTCAGAATTTCAGGTGACCCTGAATCTGGTAATGGTGGAAATCACAATCAAGCATTGATACCAAGTGTCCACAGGGATTGGTAGATCAACTCACCAAGCAGAGATGTCATATCCCAGGAAGAGAAGACAATGGAGACCCAGAATTTTAGACACATGTTCCCTATATATGTGCCTCTCTACTTATGAATTTTATGAACAGCCACTCTTCCTATTGACATGTATGTATTTATGAGAGGCTGTCTTTCAAGTTTATGGAGGGCATATTTTGTTGCTTTAAAAAAACAACTACCATCAGAGTATATAAATGGAGATTTTGAACCTTGGACTTTATCCCCCATAAGTCCTTAGTTTTCCCAAAATCCCTTTTAATCTCTCCTGCGCCCACATGTTTATGTACTCATGTTATTGTTTTATAGTTGGCTGTAACTCCTCCATCTTCCTCTTTTGGTGATTTGGAGCAGAACCAGGATGGGAGGAGGAGGTAACAAGACGCAGGTCTTTTAAACTGATTCTTAGTATGGCATGTGGCTTCATTTTTCTAATGGCTACCAATAAATCTTTTAAAACCATAATATTTTTAAATCTATCCTTTCATATCCATTTTATTTCTTACATTAATGGAAATCACTTGAAGTTTGGAGAAATAACTCTCAATTTTTCAGATAGCCAAACAAGCCATGCTACTTCTGCTATGATTTAAGAGCTAAGATGTCAGCTTAAGAGCAGTAAAAGCTGGAACCAATTGCCCTGAGAATCCTCTCAAAACAACCTCAAAATGACTTGGAGTCACATAACCAACAAGGAGATGGAGTGAGGGGGCTTTCCTGTGGAAAACAACTTGAGAGATAGACAGAGAACTGATTTTCAAGGAATAAGGGGGTCTGAAAGTAAAACTACACAGAAGCATGTGGGCTGCCAACCCCCTACCTACTATGCCAGGTTCTGCATCTGGGCATAGTCCCACTGTAGGTTCCCTAGTCTCTGCCTAAGCCAACAGCAGAGCATTCTGTACTCATCCCTTAAAGTCTCAAGCCCTGGCACCAGCCCTCATGAGGCTCTGAATTCTGCAGCACTTTTTCAAGCTTGTCATGAAGCTCCTAGCCCTAGGCCAAAATAACTCATAGTGATGAGTTCTGCAATCCATCAACAGAGAAGATAGAATCAGCAGTTTTCAGAACTCCCAATCCATAGACCAAAAAAAAAAAAAGGCTGGGAAAATGAGCAAATAGCAAAAGAAATGCCTTACGATAGAAAATTTCTATGGAGACCAAGAAAAAGAAGGTACAGATTTAGTAGGGAATAATGAGAGCAAAACAACCACATACAAAACTTAAAAAAATGGGAATTGGTCTCAGGTGCTAGAAGAGCTCAAAAAGGAATTAAAAAATCAAGTGATAGGTAGAAGAAAAATTGGAAAAAGAAATAAAAGCAGTACAAAAAGAAAAAAAGCTTAAAAAGCAAAGTTGGTCAAGTGAAAAAAGGCACAAAAATAGAATGAAGAAAAGAGTTCTGTGAAAAGAAGAATGGACCAAATAGAAAAGGAGAACCAAAAGGTCATGGAAGAAAACAATTCTTTAAAAATTAGAATTGGCAAATAGAAGCTAACGACTCCATGAGACATCAAGAAACACTAAATAAAAATCAAAGAATAAAAAAAAATAGAAGAAAATATGAAATATCTCATTGAAAAAAAAACAACTGACATGGAAAATAGATCCAAGAGAGATACTCTAAGAATTATTGGACTACTTCACAATCATGATAAAAATAAAAGGTTAGACATCATATTACAAGAAAGTATCGAAGAAAACTGAAGATTATTATGTTCTCTCATTATCAAATGAGAAATATATCAATGGAAGATTGTAAGCTATAATTTTAAAGGTGTGGATTCATAAAGTGCCTTGAACTTTGGATAGTCATCTCCCAGGGAACCCAAACTATCAATATAAGTTAAGGGGATGATCCAAAAGGTGAATATATGAATATTTAGACCAAAAGATGGTATTTTTCATTATGAGCACAAATGAAACAAAAACAAGAAAACTCTAATTGTACAATTTGGTATCTGACTAAAAGAATGAATTATTCCTCAGTTCTATAAGTATATTAGCTAATATGGCTTATTAATGATGATGAATCATTAAAAAAATTAAAGATGAAATTTTCTTAGACTTGGCATCAGGAGATATGGTTCTACTCCTGGCTCTGCAAATAATTGGCTCTGTGACTTTGTGCAATCTTCTTTATCTCTTTGGTCTTTATTTTCCTCATTTGTAAAATGAAAGGGTTAGATGAGATAATCTCTCAAGTCCCTTCCAGCTCTAACATTTTATTATGTCACAATATTATAATTAGGCTTATTTTTAACCTTTTAAAACAAGAATAACTCTTCTTCCAGAGATATTCCTAATTGTTTTTAATGGTAGCCAAATGTAACAACCCAAATAGGCACACAGTCTCTTTCTTGGCTTTGTGTAATTAAAACTGTCGTTCTCAAAGTGCAAATGAAAAGTAATCCTAGAGGACCAATGATATCATTTGCAACTTTATACAAACATGAGTCCTTTCTTCCTACTTCTGTGTAAATGGAATTAGCTCTAGCCCATTCATAGTCAAAACTGTAGCAACCAGAGATAATGTCATGCCCACCTCACTTAGTGGGGAGGGGAGACGAGTTACCCACACGTGACAATAAATAACAAATCAAGAACAAGGGACTGCCCTTTGGGCAGTCCAAATCAGTGTAGAGGCTGCCATTTGTCCACTTGAATTAGAGGCGGACCCACAGGAAGTGATGAAAGACACTATCTCTTCAAGTATGTTGGTTACTTCCTGTTGGGGTAATTCCCACTTTGAACTTGATGCTGAAGGATCTTGGCTGAGACCTCAGGCTGCTTCCACTCTGAATGGTCACGTGGGTAAGTTAGGCTGACTTCCTTGGCCTACCTTGGCGTTTTCCAGACTCTCTACCTTAAGTAGGCTTCTTGCCTCTCTGATCGCTAAGGCCTTGTGGCGTGTAATCTAGTTTAATTAGCCTTTTAACCCTCTCTCTCTGCAGGCCCGGACTAGCCTCTCCCTCTCTCTATTTCCCTTGCCTTCTACCCTTCCTAATTGTAAACAAACTACCTTAAACCTGATCCTGACTTGGGTCTATTTTAATTATGGAATCAATCTGAATTATTGATTCCTGGCGGCCACACCTTAAATATATATCTATATAATACCTAAAATCTCCCTCTTACACTTCCTACTTCATCACTTTTCTTTTCTTTTTTTTTTCTTCTTCATCACTTCAGCTTACTAGTAATATCCACTGGTTGTTTGTAGTCCTTCATTTTCAAAGAGAACTAATCAGATCACAGAATGATGTCTTGACTTGTACCTAAATTGGATTTAAGTTAGGCAGAGATACAAAATGTTGTCAGCTTCTCTCTCTCTCTTTCAGAGTTATCTAAGTCCAGAGGCAAGACAAAAATCAAGATGCCTGGGAATGGTTCAAGATGCAGTGGATGACTCTGGCATCTTCAATACCTGACCACACTCCCAGTTTTCCATAGCACTTGCTTCAGCTACATTATTGGCCATTGGAACAGATTCTTCTTATTCCCCCACTCCACTGGTCCTTTAATGTAGAAGCTGCCAGGTCTTGTATAATCCTGATTGTAGTTTCATGATTTTTGAATTGTTCCCTTCTACCTGTTTTTGCCTTAGTCTTGGAGTTTTTGAATTTTGTTATAACAGTCATGGGATGTTTTATTTTTGGGTATCTTTCAAAAGGTGATTGGTGGATTCTATTTTCCCTTTCTGTTTAAGGATAGTAAGTAGGACAGTTTTCCCTGATGATTTCTTGTAATATGCTGCCCAGGTTCTTTTAGCTTTCTGGTATTCTGATGATTCTTAAATTGTCTTTGTATCTATTTTCTAGGTTAGTTGTTTTTCCAGTGAGATATCTCAGATTTTCTTCAATTTTTAAAATTCTTTTGATTTTGTCTTATTGTTTTCTGATGCTTTATGGAGTTATTAGCCTCCATTTGTTCAATTCTAATTATTTAAGAAGTTATTTTCTTCTTTGAGCTTTTGTGTTTCCTTTTCCATTTGGCCTATTCTAGTCTTTAGGGTTGTTTGGGGTCTCCATTCTCATTTGGCCCATTCAAGTTTCCAAGTTGTTGAATCTTTCCATCATTTCTTTTATTATTCAATTTTAACTTCTTTTCAAGTTCTGTCAAGAGTTCTTTTGGGGTCTGACATCCTTTCCCACTTTCCTTTGGGCTTTATGTGTTTTCTTTTTGCCATCATTGTCCTCTTCTGAGTTTACATTTTGAGATTTCCTGTTACAAAAGTAACTTTTTAGGTTAGGTTTTTTTCTTTACATTTTGCTCATTTATCTAGCTATCTCACCCCCTCCCCCATTACTTTATCTTTGGAGTTTCTGCTCTGCTTTATTTTATATTTTTGTGTGTTTGGGGGATTTGGGTGAGCTGATCATCCCTTACTTCATCATCTTATCTTCCAGCATGCAATTCCTCACCCCATTCTGCTGAGAGAAGTCTTCACATGCTTGGAGTGGACATCCCCCTAAATCACTAATGGATTAGAGATCTGTTGGTTACTAGCAGTGGGGTGGGATATAGAGAGGTTGAGAGGAAAATGTCCTAGGAAAGGCTGCCTGCAGAAGATGGAATTTGAGCTAACTCTTAAAAGAAACCAGGATATGGAAATGAGAACATAGCAATTCAGGCATAGAGACAGCAAATGATAAGGCAGGGAGTCAGGAAATGAAGTACCATTTACAGGGAACAGCAAAAAAGTCCAGTGGTACTAGATCATAAAATAACACATGGAGGGAAGTAAGATATAAGGAATCTGGAAAGGTAGGAAGGGGACAGTTTATGAAGGGCTTTAAATATCAAAAAAAACATTTTATCCTAGAAATGATAAGTAGACAGTGAAATTTCTTGAGAAGAGGAGTGACATGGTCACATCTATACTTTAAGAATAACAACTTGGTATTTCTGTGAAAAAAAGATTGGAGAGAACAGAGGTTTAGAAGGCCACTGTAATAGTCTAGGCCAGTGATGGGCAAACTATGGCCTGTGGGCCAGATGCAAGGCGGGGGGCTTAAAACGTTCTATCCCACCAGGCGACATTATTCCTAATCTGATGAATACGAGTAGGATACAATGCAATGAAACTTCAAAAGAGTTGCCTTAGAAACAGACTGACAGATGAGCATTTCCTTTCCTTTGGCCCCCTCTTTAAAAAGTTTGCCCATCACTGGTCTAGGCAAAGTAGTAATGAAGGCCTGAATTAATTTGGTTCTGGAATGATCAAGAGAAAGGGACAGAAGTATGAAGTTTAGTAGTGGCAAAACCTGTAAGACTTGGCAACTGATTGATTAAGAGAGTGAGAGAGTGTGTGAAAGGATGACTGAAGTCGTTAACCTGGGTAACTGAAAGGATGATGGAACTTGGTACAGAAATAGTCCTGCAACAGAGGCTGGCATTTGCTAAATAATCTGGTAACACAAAGTGTTTCTCATTGTTAGCTGCTGATCAAATGGAAGAAGTTTCTCACTCACTCCAGTAGAATTATGAGGCATTGACCACTGGATAAAAGAAACTGACAGAGCAAATGGAACTTCTAGTGACTGGCTTACTAAAAGGTCAGTCAAACCCCCAATGACCTTTAAAAAACAAGAGTAAGCTCTAAGGCAAGAATTTGCAATAACATCTTTTAAGTAGTAGCACAGGGCAGTATTCAGTGGAACACTGATTCTGGCTAGAGTAGAGGGAGAGGAGAGCCCAGCATCTGGACCTGGAACCCATAGTGAAAGGAACTTCCCCAAGAAACAAAATTATCACTGTTAAGTGACAGAATTGCGACTCATATCTTGGACTCTAAGTTCATTTCTCTTTATTGTATCACAGTGGTTATGACTATCGTCAAGACTGTTTTTCTGTTATTGGCTGGGATTGCCAGGGCAGGATATTGTGCTGAAACCATGCCTCTTTCCCCTGTCTTATTGACTCCTATTCTACTTGTTAATTGCATGGGTACCCTAAGAGCACTCCTTCCTTCCTCATCCCCCACTTCTTGATTTGACAAAATGGCAAAATGAAAAACAAATGTGCCCCTCACCTCCCTTGTTTGGCAAGTGCAAAGTTTCTTGCTATCATGTAGGTATTTCTAAGGAAGTCTATGGAACTTCTGAAGACCCAGAATTACATGATCTTCAATTGAGTTTTGACACTTGAGGGGAACTCCCCTAACTACCACATGGTAGTTAATTTCCCTAGATAGTCTACCTCAGGTTGAAGATACCCTTTCTTTGTATCTACAACAAAAAAAACCAACTACCACCAAACCATAACTTTCAAGCCCTTCCCCATGTGTTTACTTTTTCTAAACAGTAAGAGGATATAATTAGTTCAAAGCAAAAAGACTCCTTGTGACTGGGAAACCTCTGATGCTCTAGGTCTGGCAATGTCTTCTAGCAGTGTATTATTCTCACCAGACCTCTCCATTCTGGTCTCATATAACATGCATTCTCTTCCAGATGTGGACAGTATGTAGTCTCATATGGCTGGTCTCACATAGCTACTGCATGATTTGTTCTGTTGCTCTTATGGCCATTCCTAGGAACAGCTCCACTGTTTATAAGGTTGGGGAACTTCTAAAGGCTTTTAATGTCTGGTGGCAATTGGAGTATTCTCATAGGAGTAGGGTCTATCATTATTCTTTTAGCATAACTCCTAGAGGCATTTTTTCTATAGTTCTTTTAGAAAAAAATTAGTTCTTATTTGAAATGTCTCTCATATTGATGCCTTCCATTCCATTTCTACTACCAGTCTATTTGACTTCAGGTTTTTAATTACCTAATGCCTGGTCAACTGTGATAATCTCATTGATTTCCTTCCTTCTTATCTTTCACTGCTTCAGTGTGTCCTACATACCACTTCCAAACTAATCTTCCTAAAGCATCATTTAGGTAATTTCTTTGCTCAAAAACCTTCAACCCTCTCCCCATCCTTGATTGTTTGCTGAGCAAAGTGCCAAGACTTCATCTTGAAACTAAAGTTCCAAGTCCTCAGCTCTATAATTTATCTCCAATCTACTTATCTAGCTTCATCTTTCTCTCTTTTTTTAATTAAAAACATTTTTTTAAAACCCTTAACTTCTGTGTATTGGCTCCTAGGTGGAAGAGTGGTAAGGGTGGGCAATGGGGGTCAAGTGACTTGCCCAGGGTCACACAGCTGGGAAGTGTCTGAGGCCAGATTTGAACCTAAGACCTCCCGTCTCCTAGGCCTGACTGTCAATACACTGAGCTACCCAGCTGCCCCTAACTTCATCTTTCAATTCTCCCAACATAATGATGATGATGATGACTGTGATAGCTTTGTAAACTTTAAATATTATTTCATTTGATCCTCACAACAACTCTATTAGATAGGTACTATTATTACCCCCATTTATAGATTAGGAAACTGGGGCAGACTGCGGTTAAATGAGTTGCCCCAGGTCAGACAGCAATGAAGTATCTGAGGTCTGATTTGAACTCAGGTGTTCCTGACTCCAGGTTCAGGGTTCTATCCACAGCACCACCTGTCTTATACATGTTCTCACTCTTCAGCCAGCCTGTAGTATTTGCCATTTTCTGAATAGCCCTTGCTCTTTTCTAATGTTTACTTTTGTTCATGCTATTTCCTCTGCTTGGAATTTTTCCATCTCCATTATCCATCATTTATGGTCAAAATGAAGATCAGGAGATACACTCCTAGAAATGTGAGATGGCTGACAAAATTAGGTATCTTAAAGCTGTATGATTTTATGATATAGTTGTGTGTTCCCCACTTCTGTCTTGTTCTGAAATGTGGGCTCACGACCTCTCTGGTCCATATTGAGACAACTCCTTGCCTCTGTTTTGGTGAAGCTGTGAGATAGCTTACATAATAGTGACTCAGGCCCTTCATGATGTGAGAACTTTACAGTACTGTGTAAGCTCCTAGAAAGTAGGGATCATGTCAATAATGGCTATTTGTTGAAAAGGATGACTATATAATTGGTGGTGTTTATAATATAATCAAATTAAAATATTATCAACAAATATTGGAGTGACCAACATGTCTAAAGTACTGGGTTAAAATAATAAGATAACTATTGTATTTTCTTTAATCCATGACCCAGTCAGTAACTAATTTTTCTGCTGTGAACTAAAAGGATGTCATAAAAAATGCTCAGCCAGAGAGAACAAAGGTAGTTGGACTGTATAAACTTTGTGTCAGAGGCTCTCACATCATGAAGGGCCTGAATCACTAAGGGGAATTTCTCATCTGTCTGGCTTACAATCCACACCCAAAAAAAGTCTAGGAAAACTTGACTCTACCCATTTTGTGATTACCAGCTCCTTTTATGATAATTCAGTTAACAAAATTAATTAAAAGTTTTATTGAAAAGTCAAAGAAAACAAAAGTTATTGGAAAAATAAGCATAGCTTTCCCCCCTCATTTACATGTAGAAACAATTTTTGACAATAGTTTTCTTTCTTTTTTATTATGAAGATATTTTACCAATTACAAATGTCCACGTAAGTTTTCTGGAGTTATATGATCCAAATTGTCTCTCTTCCTCCCTTCTCTACCCCTTCCCAGAGCTGGCAAGCAATTTGATCTGGTTATACATGTGTTATCATACAAAACTTATTTCCATATTGTTCATTGTGTAAGAGAATAATCATATAAAACTCCAAAATAAATACCCAAATAAACTAAAGTGAAAAATCATATGCTTCAATCTACATTTCAACTCCAACAATTCTATCTCTGGAGTTGATAGCATTCTTTTACAATAGTTTTTGACATTTTGCTATTCAGAGTTTCTCTTTCTGTCCCTCACCTTCTTCCTTGAGGCAGTAAATAGTTTTAATTGGTTATAGCAGTGCTTCATGCAATACATATTTCCATATGCCCTGTGCTATGACAAGACACATATCACACATATAATAAAAAAAAACAAGCAAAGGAAACAAAGTTAAATAAGTCTGCCTTCTAATTAGCAACTATCTCCCAGATATTGAATTTGAGTTGCATAAAGTCACAACCAAGTGGAATTCTCCTTCATAGCTCATGTGTGGTTTCCCATTCTTGGGCACAGAGAAAATGTATGCCAGAGCAAATCTGTCTCTGTTATTGAGTGCTATTCTTGCCCACCAGGAAGGGGTAAAGCTTCTAGAGCAGTGTTGGTGAAACTTTTAGAGATTGCATGCCCAAACTGCACCTTCAAGATGCCTGTGAGGTCAGCCCCTCCCTGCCCCTTCCATCCCCACCATCCACATTACAGAGGGAGGAAGTGCTTGCATTGGTCTGCTGGACAGAGGGGTGGGGCAAGCAAAAAATGTCCTCATACCTGGTGGAGGCAGGGAATGGAGCAGCTCCTCCATGCAGCCAGATCACATATACCATATCTTTGCCAACATGGGACTAGATAAATCCTTTTTCCAGGGCCAGGTCTGGTCATTACAATTACATGGAATTCTGCTTCCTTTTAATAGTCTTTTCATTTGCATCATCACAATAGTAGTATTTATTGTTTTGTTGTTGTTGTTTGGTACAGCTTGCTTTACTCCATATCTGTTCATGTACATCTTTCTATATTTCTTTGAATTTCTCATATTTGTTATTTCTTACTGTGTAATTATATTGCATTACATTTATGATATCACCTTTTTTTTTGTGCCATTGCCCAATTGACAGGCTCTTGCTCTGTTTCCATTTAAAATAAAAAAAAATTTTTTTTCCTACCATGGAAATTACAATGATGACAGTGATCGGTTGTGAAAACTTGGCTACTCTCAGTAATGCAATGCTCTGGGACAATCCTAAAAGACTTATGATAGGGAATGCTATCTACCTCCAGAGAAAGAACTTCTGGAGTTGGATGGATGCAGTCAAAGCATACTATCTTTCACATCAGTTTATTTATGGTTTTATTTTGGGGTTTTGGTTTTGTATGCGTGTACTCTTACAACAATGACCAATGTGGAAGTGTGTTTTGCATAATAATAAAAATTTTAAAAAAAGTAATACTATGAATACCTTGGTATAAATGGGACTTTTAAAAAATCTTTTTCTGGGTAGTCTGATGTTCCCTCTAATTATCTCTCTTAATTCTAAAGAGCTTCACTGAAATACTGGATATATAGTATTGTTAGGCCTGAAAGTAAAATTGGGAGTCATTAAGTCCATTTCCATATTTTACTGATAAGTAAACTAAGGCCAAAGACATTAAAGTAACTTGCTAAGGATTATACCGCAAATTAAATATCTAAGTAAGATCTGAACCCAGATCTTATTTATACCAAGTCTAGTATTCTCTTCACTACACCACCTCAGTGTCAGTAGCTATACTTAAGATAGAAAGCAGAAGATGGTGAATCTATGTGTTTTCCTGCTTGTCTTGTATATTTTCTCTTAGGTCACACTGAATCATTGAGAGTTAGGAGAGGAAGAGGAACAATACTATTCTAGCTATAACTGAATCATGTTGCTATTATTTATTTGTCACTTGAAGTAATATTCCAATTTGCGTGTTCTGTACATAGTCATAGGTGGATACTAATGAGCTTGCTTGCAAAAACAACACAAATTTAAGTTACTACATTGGGTTCACATTGCTTAGAGACCTCAAGTTCCAACCAAAAGAAAAAAAAATTCCATTGGTAGAACGTTACTTGATATAATATCCCTTGGCAACTTTGTAACAGTATTTTAAAATCTTTATTTTATTTTTATCAACCAGAATCAAATGATAGTCTGTATCTTTTTTATTTTTATCTCTACTAAAATTTTATCATCTCTGAAATGGTTATTTTTTTAAAATAATGGTAATTGAAGAGCAAAAAGGAGCAAAATGTTTTGTACAATTGACAAGCACTTAATTTTTCATTTATCCTTGGATAACTTTCCAAATTTATGAACTTGTACAGCTTTCATTTTGGAATTTCCTTTTTAATACTAGACTGATGACTTCAATAGAATTTCACTTTGTCTTTCTCTGCTCAGTAAATTAATGTGAGAAGGGGCCCTGTAAGTTCTAGGTCAAGTCTAAATAGAATGAAGGCAGGAAACTGTACAAGATTTCACACACAGATCTGTCAGAGGGTCTCAGGGACACATTTCATTCTTTTGCAGGTTTTGGTGACTATTGAACGGAGATTAAGTCACATGGAATTGGGCCAAACCACTTGCTGAGTTTATGAGGTGTGGGAGAAGAGTGGTGGCAGGAGTAGCAGTACAAGAGAGGTGTGATCTGAGCCCAGAAACTTGGAGTTCACTGTCTTCTCCCTAGATTCATTCCTCCCTCACCATTGGTTCCTAGATTGATAGGAACATAGTTTTGCAGCTGAAAAGGACCTTAGAGGCCCTCTAGTTCAATTATTTTGATACCTAAGGATAAGGAAAGTGAGGTATAGAAAGGTGTCAACGTGGAAAAGCACACAACTACTAAAGTAGTTGGCAAAACTTAAAAAAGAAAAATCTTTAATCAGGAAAGAGATAGTGTTCATTATTTGGGCACCACACAGAGCCAAGGGCTCTGGGACTCTGGGAACAATATCTCTGTGAAAATCACCCCACGAGATGATTCTCCAGAGAACTATAAACACATAGGGATCTTATATACCTTTTGGGAAACTAGGTGTAGCAAACATACATTGACAGATTATAAGCAGGCTTGAGAGAGAGGCTGTAGCCAGAGACTGGGGTATCAGGGAGTGGTCTACTACAATGGATACAAAAAAGAGGGTTCCTGCACATGTGATGGTCTTCTTGGAATGGATCTGATAAAATAAGGGAAACTTCTTGGATAAAAAGGGTATTTGACGGGGCAGCTGGGTAGCTCAGTGGATTGAGAGTTAGGCCTAGAGACAGGAGGTCCTAGGTTCAAATCCGGCCTCAGACACTTCCCAGCTGTGTGACCCTGGGCAAGTCACTTGACCCCCATTGCCCACCCTTACCACTCTTCCACCTATGAGACAATACACCGAAAGTTAAGGGTTTAAAAAAAAAAAGGGTATTTGACATTTGACTGAGTCTACTAGTCCCACCTAAATTGGGATCATTAAGTACTTTAAGGTCTATTATTGTTTAGTCTGAAATGGGTTAATCTAGGACTTCCCTAGGGGCAGTTCTCAGGGGATAGGGGCAAACTTGGGGTTCCCAAAAACCTAGTTGACAAAGGTTATGTGACTTGACCAACTTATATAGTAAAAGACAGAGGAAGGATTTGAACCCAAGTCCTCTGTTTTCAGAGCTAGTCCCCTCTCCCCAACCCTCCCCCCCCCCCATATACCACACTTCCTCAAAAAATTGGATCAGCCAAACATTCTGGAGGGCAATTTGGAAGTATGCCCAAAGGGCTATAAAACAATGAATACTCTTTCACTTAATGATAGCACTACTAGGTCTGTATCCCAAAGGGATAAAGGACCTTTTTGTACAAAAATGCTCTTTTTGCGGTGGCAAAAAATTGGAAATTGAAGGGATATCAGAATAGCTGAACAAACTGTGGTATATGATAGTGATGGAATGCTATTGTGCTATAAGAAATGACAAACAGGATGATTTCAAAAAGAGCTAGAAAGAGCTATATGAACTGATGCAGAATGAAATAAGCAGAATCAGGAGAACACTATTCATCAAAACAGCAATATTGTGGAATGATCAACTGTGATAGACTTAGCTACTCTCAGCAATATAATGCAGGACAATTCTGAGGGACAAAGAATGCTATCCACCTCCAGAGACAGAACTGTTGGAATCAGAATGCAGATCAAAGCATACAATTTTTCATTTTAGCTTACTTAGATTTTTATTTTGGGGTCTTGATTTTATATGATTATTCTCTTCAAAAATGAACAATTTGGCAATATGTTTTGCACAATAATACATGTAGAACCCTGATCAAATTGCTTGCCAGCTGTGAGAGGGTGAAGGGAAAGGAGGGAGACAATTTGGATCATATAACTTTAGAAAACTTATGTGAAAATGTGTTATTAAATGCAATTGGTAAAATAAAATATCTCTATAATTTAAAAAAATTGGAATTGGAGGTAATTGAACTGGAGATTAGCACAACAGTGTTCCTTCAGTATTTATGGCATGCTTACTTCTTTCTTCATATAATCAACCTCTTAGCTGTAGTGTTTAGAGACTGTCACTTCATGTTTATCTTACTTTGCTTATAAGCCCCTGAGATCAAGGAAAATATATAACATTTTTTAAAGTGTGAAGCACATTTTTGACATTAAAATAGTTATTGGACACTAGAGACATTTTTGTTTTGAAATGGGAGTAAGGGCTCTTAAAGTAGATTTTGGCCTTAATTTCTAGTTATTGCTACTAGAGAAAGATTTATATATATAAAATTAACTGGCAAGCACACTGAAGGACCTCCTCAATCTGGCTGCAGTTTGATTTAATATTATTCCTTCCATGCATGCTCCTCTCCAGCATAATTTCTCACTTGCTGTTTATTGTACATGATATCCCTGTCTTCCACATCTGTGTGTTTGCCGAGGTGATTAGTCTCTCATGTGCAAAACACAGTTATCCATTCCACATGGTGACTTTCCCCATCAAGGTTTCATTATAACTTAGGTAAGCATAAGAAATTAAATGGGAACTTTTTCTCAGAATTTTGAGGTCAGTACAGCAGATGACACAAAAAGTTTAGAAACTCAGAAATGCATATTTAACCCCAAATTTACAAGAAGGTGGTAATTAACACCCCATAAAAACAGGGGGGTGGGGAATCACTTTTTCTCTGGTATGAAGGGAGGACCAAAATATTTTACTAGGATTTTCCAGAAGGGGAAGGTGGGAACTGTGCATCTAACCCTGGAATTGTAGAAGGCATCATTGCACTCTCTCCTCACCTTTCCTTCTGAAAAGGTCTAGTTTTCCTTAAGCATGGTACAACGTAAGGTTCTTAAGGGAAGGGGCTATTTAATTCTTTTTGTCTTTGTATTTCAAGGGCATATCATTCATGGTAGGCACTCAACTTATTTTATCTTCCCAACTGTGAGAGGTGGGTGCTAAAAAACCCCATTTTATAGGTGAGAATACTGAGGCAAACAAAGATTAAGTGACTTGTCTAGAGTTCATAGGTAGTAAGGATCTAAGATAAGATTGAACTTAGATCTTCTTGATTCCAGGTCCATGGCTCCATCCACTATACCATCTAGCCATCAAAGGAGAAAGTATTTTATTGCTATTAAGTATAATTTTAGTTTTATTTTCTGAGAAAACTTATTTTCCAGTGGACCTCCACATCACATGCATTGCTTTACTTCTGAGATATCAAACTTAATCATCCTTCCTTTCTGACCACAGCATCTCCTTATCTGTCCCTTCTACCACAATAGGATCTCCAGATTCTAAACTGCTTCCATTTTACTAATTAGCTTACTCATTGTCATACCATTCTTGTTGTTTAGCTTAGTCAGTGATGTTGCTACTTCCAAACCAAGGTTATTATTACTGTTTATAGCTTTTGCCCCTGAGCTGCAACATGTTGTTAAAGGAAGATACAGATGTTGACCTTGACTGTCATGACCCTGACAGTTGACATGCTGACCTTTAAAAAACTTGATATTTTTTGTTTGACAGCAGACATCCCAACAAATATAGCTTTCCCCAACAAAGCATAGTAGGACCTCATTTTACGTGAACCTAACACATGTGAATTCAGATATATGTGACTGGCAATTAAAAAAAATAAAGGCAGAAAAATAAAATCTAAAAAAAAATTTTTTTTATGATGGGCTAAGTTCATACTGTTTTCCTAAGCAGTGTAAAGTCTCACAGTAGTTTGCCCAATCACACTCATTCTCACTCTGAGAAGCATTAATGTGAGTCATTACATTGTTTCGCTCCAAACAGTTCCCAGATCAGTCTTTGTTCCAAATTCTCACTTGTGTAACAAATCATGTCAGAACAGTATTTCTCTTTGTTTCATTAATGCTATTTAGTTATTAATAATGGCCCCAAAGTCCAAGAGTAGTGATGGTAGCTCTGATAAGACTAAGAAAAGCCATAAAGTGCCTAGATATGTTCATATGAGAAATACTTATTAAATAATGGGGTTCACTAAAGGGTGTGATTTTCAGCTTACAGGAAGGGTCTTAGAACATATTAATTATATAAAATGAGGTCCTGTTCTACAAAAGCAAGCTTGTTTAAAGAAGTGGTTGCAAATGATTCTACTATCACTTGTTTGTTAACAGAAAGGTTAGAGGCTTTGACTTGAATGATTTAATACTAATAATGTCAATTGAATTTAACCTCAGTTTTCACTGTTAATTATTTAGCCTTCAATTGCTTGGTTGTAGGCTTTGTGTATATTAAGGATTGATTGGGGAAGTTCCTTAATCAACTTAATGAGTTTACAGAGAAGTAAGCCTTTGAGATTTTGATTGTGTGTAAACATACCTAATAACATAAGTAGATATATTCCTGCCTCTTTCAGAATGAGACTGAATATCGGAGATTGGGGAAGAAATGATTAACTTGGGTTGTTTTTGGTTTTTATTCTGGGCTTATAAAAAAGAGGAAGAGGGTCAGAAAATAAAATTCTATACTTTCCCCCTTTCCTTTTTCTGATTTTTGGAAATACAGAGCTAAGAGTGGACCTATTATACTTGGAGTGGAAACCTGTGCACACCCATAACCTCCCCCAGGATCTGCTAATGGCTTTCTTGGAGTAGAAGCACACTTGAATTAGCATCTGCTTCCATCTATGTGGCCCAGAAAAAGAATTCTTTGATCCCTACTTCTTGGGCCCACTCATAGAGGCAATGACGATTGTTCAACGAAATGGTAGCAATAGAGAAGAGATCCATGTGGTTGGATGGGAGAACTCTGGGGACCCAGTCTCTTGGAAAGAGAACGAGAAATTTGCTAGAGAATGTCAAGTTCTTGGGCAGCACCTGGCTCTTGGACTAGGAGCATTACCGCTGTCTAGAGAGAGAAAACAGTATTCCTAATCAGTGTTAGCCTATGAAATTCAAGTTTCTAGAGAGAATAGGTAGTGTTTCTGAGGATCATGTACATGACTTGAAAGCTGGAAAATCATTAAGGCATGGAGCCCTAATATGGGAGATCAAAAACGTTGATTCTATTTTCTATTACTGTCGTTGTTTACTAGTGTCTGACTCTTTTGTGACCTTGTGGGCCACAGCCCAATGCTATCCTTGGAGTTTTCTTGGCAAAGATACTGGAGTGGTGAACCATTTCCTTCTTGAGTGGATTAAGACAAGTAGAGGTTATAAGTGACTTACCCATGGTCACACAGCTAGTTAATGTCTGAGGCCAGATTTGAACTCACAAACTCTTCCAACTGCAGGTCCAGCACTATACCCATTGAATTAATTGCCTTAACAGCTTCCACTATTACTATGATAGACAGGTTGGGTGGGCAGGAGATTGCCTTTTCTGAGACTTTGCTCATTTCCATTTCAGAGGGAGTCAGACCCTTAGGATAGTACTATAAGGCTAATTGCATATATGTATATGCATATACATATATAATATATATCCCTAGACAGTGAGTGAGACTTCTCAGAATGAGCATGTAGGGGTTGTTTCTCTAGAAACTCTCAAGTTCATTTCCTTTCCAAGGGGAGTTCAACCTATAGGGTGGTGTTATTAATCTGCAAGCCTTCATTCCCCAAGGAAAGGTGGGACTTAACAGAGAAGCAGAATTTAACTATTGTTTATGGGCTTTGGAGTTTTTTATGTGTTTTCTGAATTTTCTATGGAATGAAATAAAAGCTGTCCTTTGCCTGTTACACAGTTATTTTGAATGCAGACCCAGAATTAGAGAATCCCTCTGTTCACATTTGTGGAGACTTTGTAATAAACTATATTCTAGCTATATTCTGAGACTTCTGAATGATAACCTTGGGGAAGGACAAAGTGAGCCAAAGAAATATTATTTGTAAGACTGCCTAAAGCAGAATCAGCAAGGGAGTCATCTCCAATATTTAAATTGGTCTGTGTAGTCCAGATCTTGGGTTGCTAGGCTATAGGTTATATGTGTACTGTTTGTTTCATTCTGCTTTATTCATTCTGCATTAAAGCATATAAAACTTAGTTTTCTGAATTCTTTACATTTTTATACTGTATAGCACTCATTTCATTTACTACACATTAAAATTGCTCAACTTTGTTTAGATACTTTCTAATTCTTGACTATTCTTATTGATTTCCTAGAAAATTTTCCACTGTAGCTATTTTAAGACCATTCTCCTGAAATTCCCATTCCTAAACCCACTCTTAGCAGATAACCTTGCCTTCTCTATTTCACTAAGGCCATTGAACATTATCTCCAAAATCTGCCTTCATATCTACTTCAATAAAAATATTGTGTGCATTTGTTTAGTGCCTTATAGTTTAGAAAGTACTATTGTATACATTTCCTTACTTGATTTTCATGACCTTATAGGTAGATAGGACAGGTATTTTTATGCTTATTTTATAGCTAAAATTGACAAATAAGGAGACAAACTCCAGGAAGTTCAATGATGGGCCTTACTTCTACATCATTACCTGCCTTTTCCTTCTATCATTGTTAATTCCTGTTTTCAATGACTCCTCATTAACCTTCTCTTGGGGGAAAAAAGTATTTTTTTACTCAGCATGCTGGTTTCTCTAGCTTCCTTACTATCTTCTCTCATTACCAAAGTTCTCTAATAAAGAGCCTATTCCTATTGTCTCTTTCTTCCCCAGTGCAATCTAATTTCCATGCTGCCAAAAGTGCTATCTTGAAAGTTAGCAGTGACCAGCTAAATTCAGTTGCCTTGTCTCAATATTCATTTTTCTTTACTTCTGTACTGCATATTCTTTTACCTTCAAATCAATATAATATCCTATCTCTACCACTAATTATTTCCTTTATTGCACCTCTTCTTAACTTAATGCTAGACTGTCTTGAAGGTTCGGACATTGATATTCTAGTCTTTTCTCTCTCTATATTCTTTCCCTTGAAGATTCCATGATCTTGTCACCTAATATTCAACCCATCCCAAACAACACAGCTTTATTCTTAAATCAGTTTTTTCCCCTTCCCGCCCCCCCCCCAGTAATACAGGCTACCCATTAACATTCTGCAGTCATTTTTGATCCATTATTCTTTGATGTTATAAAATTACCAAGTTCTGAGAATCTTTCCCTCAAAATATCTTCCTTAGCCATTCTCAGTCATCCATCATTTTTGTCTATGTTCTCATCAACACCAAACCAGATAATTGCAAATCTTCTGACTCTACTATTTCCATTTTTCAATCTATCCTGCAGATGCTGCTCATTTTCCTTAAACATAGCTTTCATCCATCTATCTTTCATACAGCTGCCAGAATGATAGTTCTAAAACATAGATTGGAACATGTTTCTCCTTACTTAAAAAATCTTTATTGCCTGTAGGATAAAATAGG
The DNA here is from genome assembly GCF_016433145.1 of Gracilinanus agilis. NCBI lineage: Eukaryota > Metazoa > Chordata > Mammalia > Didelphimorphia > Didelphidae > Gracilinanus > Gracilinanus agilis. Next base: position 397,251,045 of record NC_058133.1, on the reverse strand, counting down.
AAACCTTTAGATTAGCATTGCAAACCCTCTTCAGCCTGATTCTCACTTAGCTTTCTAATCTCATTTTTTATTATTTTCCTTTATGATCTGTTTCAGCCTAACTGACCTTCTAGGTCTTCCATATTCATGACATTTCATCTTCTTCCTCCATGCCTTTGCTTAAGTAATTTCCCATGCCTGGAAATACTTTCCCCACATCTTTAGCACACAGAAACTTTGGCTTTCCTTAAAAAAAAAAATGGCTCAGGTGCTACCTCTTGTATGAAGCTTTTTTCTGATCCCTCCAACTATTAGCGCTCTTTCCCTCCTGAAATTATTTTATTACTTTGTATATATTCTGCATTTATGCAGGCAAATATTGTATTCTTTAAGAAGGTGGTCCTTGAAAGCAAGGACAATTTAGAATTTTTGTCAGGGTATATGCTTAATAAATGCCTGCTAAACTGAATTAATCCAGTTTTTCCCCAGCTCATGACTTTTCTGTGACTCTTTATTTCTTGCTCTACCAAATAAACCCCTCTATCTGATTATCAATGCCCTTCATTATATAGTTCCAACTTATCTCTCTAAAGGGATTTGCCACGGCTGCCCAGTATAGAACTTTTTTTTTTTTTTTTAAATTTTAAACCCTTAACTTCTGTGTATTGACTTATAGGTGGAAGAGTGGTAAGGGTAGGCAATGGGGGTCAAGTGACTTGCTCAGGGTCACACAGCTGGGAAGTGTCTGAGGCCGGATTTGAACCTAGGACCTCCCGTCTCTAGGCCTGGCTCTCAATCCACTGAGCTACCCAGCTGCCCCCAGTATAGAACTTTTGCCCTAGTCACTCCACTCCATGTTTTAAAACAAAAATGACCCTTATAATACAAACAAATTCTATCTTAGAATTGATACTAAGTTTCAGTTTTAAGTCACAAGAGCTGTAAGGATTAGGCATTTGGGGTGAAGTGACTTACCCAGGGTCAAGTGGCTAGAAAGTATCTGAGGCTACATTTGAATCTAGGTCTTCCTGACTATAGATCTGACCCATGCTCTATCCACTATGTTACCTACCAGCGCCTTGGGTATTTTCATTCATTTCACCCCATGCCTTGAAAGCTCTCCCTTGTCATTAGAGAAGGAAGATTATTCCACAAAAAAACATTCAAATCCCAGCTAAAATCTTAACCACTATAGGAAGTCTTTTCCAAATCCCTCTTAATTCTAGTGCGTCTTCCCTCGTTATTTCTTACTTATCCTGAATATATTTGTTTGTACAGTTGCTTGCATTTTTTCTCATCCCTTAGATTGTGAGCTCCTTGAGAGCAGGGACTGTCTTTTGCCTCTTTGTGTCTCTAGTATTTGGCACAGGCTTTAATATATAAGAACTTATAAATGCTTATTGACTAATTGATGAGTCAACCAATTTTCCTTACTGTTTCAAGAATATATTTATTCTGAATAATGTCCTTTTTTTGGTTTTATTTCTCTTGTATACAGTAACCATTCCCCTTCCTTCCCATTTGACCTCTTTTTTAAGACTCAGGTTCATATATCACTAATTCAGTGAAGTCTTTTTTGATTATTGTAAGTCCTAGTTGACCTCCCATTCCTCTGAGCTGTCAATGCTACACAATTTAGTATTTAAATGTATGCTGTCCAGTTATTCAGCATTATTCATATGTATTATTTCATGTATAAATACTATTTCAAATAGATTATATGTTTCGTGAAGACAAAGAACATCTTTTATTTTTACATTTCCTATGGTGGCTGGAATGGTTCATGTGGAACACATAGATGTCTTTTATTGAAAATACACCTGTAGTCTTACTCTCTTTTGTACATATATGCTTATATCCTCATACTGTTAAAAGATCTAGATAAAGGCCTTCAAGGCATTGGGTGGATCCTCTGTATATGATTTATGAGAAGTCGGAGAAGATACGGTTAAAAAATACAGGGTAAAAAGGTGTGGATGAGTTGTAACCCTGGAGGGAATACGCACATCAAGGAGATCACAGATCCACTGAGGTTTAAGTTTACTTTTCAGGTTTAGCACTTGATAAGTAAAATTACATAATCACTGAAATAACTGTTTATATTCCCTGAACAGTATAAACTTTACCATATTCTTCTATATCTCCATTTAGAAGATATAGAGATCAATTACATGAATATTTCTGGAGTTACCACAATTCATCCCCTCCCATATGTAAGTAAGGAAAATAATCAATGGCAAAAGTCTGATTAACTATATTAGTTGTGCTTAGTTCATCAATAATCTTTCAGTTTTTATAACTAAATAGTAATTCCTCATTTATATAATGCTTTGCAGAATTCAAAGTGCTTTCAAATATTAGTACTTTTTTCTGTAGTCAAGGCAGGAATTGCTATACTCATTTTACAGAATATTCTCAGTGGGAATTAATTCATAAGTACATCATTTTGAAACATACAGAAAGCTTTCTTCATAACAGCTTGTGAGGTATATATAGTGTCAATATTATCCCCATTTTATAGACGGGGAAACTGAGTTTCAGAGAAATGAAGTGACTTGTCCATAATTACTGGAAAAGTAAGTGTCAGAGCCCAATCTATCAAACCTAGGCCTCCTGATTCCAGGTTGGTGCTTTCCCCATTGTACTGAGATAACATCTGACAATATCCACTAAAGGATGTATAATTCTTTTTTTTTTTAAACCTTTATCTTCCATCTTAGATCAATACTGTGTATGGGTTCTAAGGCAGAAGAGTGGTAAGGACTAGACAATGGGGGGCTAGGAATTGTCTGAGGCCACATTTGAACCCAGGACTTCCCATTTCTGGGCCTGACTCACAATCCACTGAGCCACCGAGCTGCCCCATGGATGTGTAATTCTTATGCTGGTAATCCCAACTAAATAGTTCTCAAATCCATAAACCAAGTTAGTTCACAGTGGGAGGGAAGGAGCTTTTATCACATTCAGCACAACTAAGAAAGATTGATTTCCAAACTGCAAAATAAAGGCAGTGTAATGAGGGTCATTTGTGGGGCGGAAGCCAAAGAACTAAGATTCCTTTTCTGAGCAAACATAGCAATGAGGCCAGTGGGATTTCAGTTCCAGGATATTGTACTCAGCCCCCTCAAATACTTCTGGCCAGAAGGTTTGAGTTAGTAGGATGAAGATGACTACATGGCGCCCCATGACCACATTCTCATTAGTACAAGGCTTAAACCATTACAAGGATCTGCAAATCGAGGCCAGTAAGTTATATGCTTTTTTGAAGCCTCTTTTATTTTTTAAACGAAAATTCAAATTCTTGGAAAAATCTCGATTTCTCAGCCAAGAATCTCGAGTGAGCACTGACCAGGTAGCACCGACCCCAGGGAGGGAAGGGCTAGCCTGATTTTCACCCATTCTTGGACAGTAGTTAGCGCAAGCCACCTGAAAAAAGAAAATTCTTTAGATTTCCCTTAAAGTCAGAACTGGAGTCCGAGGTTGTCGAACCCCTGGAAGGAATGCCAGATTACTTTTTTGATGGCTTGTTTTGTTTTAAGGCGCCCTTCCTCAACTCCCTAGGAATATCCAGGAAGCAGTGCCTGTCTGCCTGCCCTTTAGGAAGCGTGGAAAAATAGGATGAGCAAGAAAGAACAGGAGGAGCCTTAACTAACAGGGGTTCCCCCAGAGGCAAGGCGCTACAAGGTTCCCAGCTACTGACTCAGCACCGGGAGGTTCCCGGTGCCGGCAGGTGAGGAGCGGGTTCAGGGTGAGCCCTGGCTGTCCCCAGAGCAGTCTGGGCTCCCTCCCCCATAGCCTACTGCCCCGCTCCACCCCTTTCCCGAGTCAACAGGAGGGAGGGAGGGAAAGAACAGGAGGTGAGGGGGTGAGATTAAAACTGTAGAGAAAGAAAAAAGTTAGTGGGGGAAAACTGCCTTTGGAACCAAGGCCCACGTTGCCCTTGGAAGGGTGAGGGTGGTGGTGGTGGAAATTGTGTTAAGGTGGAATGGAGGGGTGGGAGAGAAAGCTAAGAGAGAGGTAGCTACCTTTCCCCCACGGCGGGCGGGCGCAGGACTGGGTGCGGCGGCTGCAGCGGTGGGAGCCGCAGGTGGTTGTTACGCTGGGCCCTTTTCTCCACCCCTTTCTTTCTTTTGCTTTTTTTCCGCCCCCTCTCAGCGGCCACAGTGTCGGCGGCACTTCCCCCTGCTTCCTCCTCCCTCTCCAATCCGGAGGGAGGGAAGGCGACTCCGGCTCTTTCCTGCCTCCTTGCAAACTTCAGCGGGACTCTGCTGGGGCTCCCTGCAGAGCGCCTCGCCTCGCCTCCCGCGGCTCCTCCTCCCAGACATCTCCCTCGATCCCTTCCAACTTTCTCTCCCCAGACTGAAGGGCTGGGGAATGCCCCCTCCTCCTGGTGGGAACGCCCCCTCCCAATTCCCGGGACCTCCTGGGAAGCGGCTGCTTCGACCCATATGAACCTCTGTCCCGGACTCCCTCTGCTACAGACACCGGCTGAGCCCAGGCAGGGCGAGCCCCTCACCGCCCCAGCAGCACCCCCCTCCCCTCACTCCTTCCTTCCTTCCTTTCCTCCCTCCCTCCCTCTAGCCCGGACAGGAGCCAGAGCCCTTTTTCCTTCCCCCTCCACCCCGCTGTCCAGGATTTTTCTTTGTGTTGGATGAAGACTGTAGAAGAGGGGCCGCCGAGAGGCTTTTGATCGCGCCCCCTCCTCGTACCGGCCGGCGAGTAGCAGCCAGCCAGTCAGCCAGACGGCCACAGGAGGAGGGTAGAGTGAGGAAGCCCCTCACACACCATGCCTTTTCATAAGAGGACTGTGGAGCCCGTGAAGATGTGCCGGCTGGACGAAGCTGCCGGGGACGAGGCTGCCGGGGTCTCTGGGCGATGCGGAAGCGGTCCCGGGCCAGGGAAGCTGGGGCGGGCGCCTCAGCCGTCGGCGGGCGCTGCGGGAGGAGCCACGACGGCCGAAGGAGCTGGGGCCGGGGGACTGCTCTTCACTTCCCTGGAGCAGGTCAGCGCGCACTCTCTGATTTTCCTGCTCTGGCAGCTCTCTGACCTCTCCCGTTGCGCGGGGGACATCTTCGCAGAGATAGAGGGGCAGGCAGCTGCCCTGGGTCGCCGGGCCGCCCGGCTTCACAGCCGGCTGGACGCTTTGCAAGCTGCGGCCGGCAGGCTGGACCACCGCAAAGTCAAAATCCGTAAGTTTCTTCTAGTGCTCAAGCTCCCCTCCCTTCGCTTTGGTTTGAGGGAGGGGGTGGGGAAAGACTTGTTGGGAAAAGTGGAGTCGGCGCTGAGCCCTGCAAGCTCCTGCCCCCTGCCGGCGCCGGGCGGAGGTTCGGCTTTGGAAGCTTGACTTGGATCTGCCAGAGAGGGGCAAAGATTTCTGCTCGGTAGTGGCATTAACTGGAAAACAGTTGTCAGGTGTCAGCCTCATGTGATTGACCCATATCTTAGGATTAACCTTTACGGAAAGCTTGTCTTTGTGTTTGTGCTTTTTTTGTTATTTGCTTTTGGTGCGAGTGTGTGTGTGTGTGTGTGTGTGTGTGTGTGTGTGTGTGTGCTCGCTCGCGCGCGTCGAGTGTGGGAACTGGGACTTTTTTCCATTGCCTTAGTCCTCTCGTCTTTCTGCGTGGGAGACTGAGGCAGGTAGATACAGGGGCGTCGTAAACAGCTTAGAGTTGATTCAAGTCTAAGGATTGGCTGCTGAAAGGAAGGGTTCATAGAAACCTGCCTGGCCAGGTAGAGTAGGTAAAGAGGATGAGATATATTTCCAGAGGGACCTCTTGCAGCTGGCCCCACTGTTTTGTTCCTTGGACATCAAGAAAATATATTTGCAAATTCTCGGGAGGGTTTCAGGTAGTTTGTAGCTACTTTCCCTCCTCCCCCCTATTTTTTTCATCTTAGGAAAATACATACTCCCTTATTCGCAAATCAAAGTGCATTTACTGCTGGTTTTTCACACTTGGTGTTTAACTCTGAAACTCCTAGATCATCTGGCTATGTATTGTAGACTGTAAATACATGATTGATCTACCAATTCTTTGTAACTCACAGATCTCTGACCTGGAACTCACCTCCTAAAATTTCATTCATCTTCCTTCTCTGACCTCTTTCCAACCCTGAAAATCAAGTTTGTATCATGACATAGTGATCTCTCCAAACATCACATTTCATTTCAGCAGCTCAATGGGCTCCTGTGCATGAAGCAATTGGAATTTCCTGCTGGCTAAGGGCAGTGAAACCTTCAGTGGGGTGTGTATATGTGTTTCTATTTTCCGCCTTGCTGCTTTGTCATAATCCGACTATAACCAAGAGAGTAACTTTGGTGGGTAGGCTGATAATTTAGAGGAGGGAAGAAGGAAATATTTTCCATGTGATATTTTTGCTAGTCTTGGAACCAATAATGTATCATTTAGAGGGGAGTCTCAGGGGCCCCTGTGAAATACTTTTTCTTTTAGGATTAATTTACATAGAAATTTAAATGATGCAAGCTCCTATCTCTACTAGTTTTTTCTTGGTCCCAAAGTAGCAGGATCTCTTTTCTTTTAAATATTATTTGAAGATAATTAAGTTCTGACCTTAAAAAATTTCACTGGAATAGAAAGATACACAGCCACTCTTTAAACATTCACACTGAAGCTCAGTACCCATGAGATAGCTTCATATAATGCATCTTTTTTCCAGGTGATTGTCAAATACAGCACAAAAACCTCTGATTAAATTTGTGAACCTGTGTCATGAATAATTTCTTAATTTAGAGGAAAACTTGTGCTGAAAGAATTTTCTTATCCTTCAGTGAGTACACCAAAACCAGAAACTATTTGAGTAGATCCTCTTTTGAGAAAGGAATATGTACCCATGAATGTGGATGCAGCATCCTTCTTCTATCATTACACTTAATATATTTTTCTGGGGCATGACATGCATAGTAATTAGATTTTACACATTTGATATGCAATTAGATGAGGTGGAGCACAGAAACCTATTTTTGGAATTAAAGAACATTTCCAGATAGAAAAGTTTTCTTTTGCCAGTTTCATTATATGCTTAGTCTTACCCCCTTTCCCTGCCAAAATATCAATTGTAGGGAAGGGCAAGGAATAAATTCATGTGATGTCTCTGTATACACTTGGATTCCCAAAGTTAGCAAAAAGATTGTATTTGAATTATGGTAAATTAAAATTATTCAGCTTCTGTAGGTATTTATAAATATTTGGAATTTTTCATTTCATACCAGAAAGCCTGGATCATCAAATATTTTCCTAATCAGGCAAGAAAAATTTAATTAAACAAACATAATTTTAATTTTACAAACAGAAGTACAATTGGTTAATTTGCTTATTTGTTCTTCCCTGCTGTGGATATTCATCTTGGTAGTTGTTAACTCAAAGTTCAACATATTCTTTATTTTCTTATAGGTTGTATGGTTGACTTTTAGCCAAGAAATACATATTGGTTTTTTAAATAATTTATGATGTTTGCCTCTTTAGCTTGTTAAAAGGGACACAATCTTTGTGAATTAATTGTAATGAGTCAGCATTTGTTAGAATTCTTTAAATGCATGAGATATGAGTTTCTGTACATATAGACACACATTTCAATTGAATTCAATTCAGTAAATATCTATTAATCACTTACTATGTACCAGGCATTATACTAAGGGCTGGGATTACAAATAAGGAAAGGAAAAATAGTCCCTGACCTCAAAGAGCTTACTTACAATGTAATGGGGCAAGACTACACACAAAAGGAGGCTGGAAAGCCAGAAGAATGAGATAATGGGACACCTTTTTGATATATCTTTGCTGAGTAGAGTTGAAACTCAGCTGAGCTGCAGATACAAAGAAGAGTGATCTAGAAGTCCAAATTCTGCCTTCTATAAAGGCAGGATATGGGAAGAATTTGGTATTCATGTTCTCCAATTAGGGGAGAGGAGGCTAAGGTTGAAGATATCAATATGAGAGGGACATCTTGTTCCTGGAGTTGAAACCAGTCCAGGAAGCAGATGCAAAGTTGCATGACATTGTCTCTGTCACCAAGGAAAAAGTCACATTTTCTTAGCTCCACTATACCAGTAGTCACGTTTTTTCAGTAGTCGTTCCATGTGTATTGTTTTCTTTTGGAAAGATTTTAAAGAATACCATTTATTAGTATAGAGATATAAGGAAAATCTGTAAATAAAGTTCCCAAATAGCAAAAAAATCTTATATTAACCACTAATTACCTCTTTCTTGTCTTTAAAGAGAAGTTTTGACATTTATTTATTTATTTTTTTCAGTTATTAAGCATTTTTTCTCCCCTTCACTCTTCCCTTGAAGAAAAAAGAAAAGAAAATTCTTGTAACAAATTAACATTTGTCAAGCAAAATAAATTCCCTTATTGGCCATGTCAAAAAATTGTCCCTGACAATGCATCTCATTCTTCATTTTAACTCTGGCGTAATCATTTCTCTTGAGAGATAGATAGTATTCTTTATCATCAGTCATTTGCAATCATGGTCAGTCACTGCACTGATAAAAATTCTTGTGTTAATTTGTTTTCTCAATATGGATGTTGTAGGATAAATTGTTTTATTAGTTTTGCTGACTTTATTGCATCAATTCATTCAAGTCTTCTCAGGTTTCTCTTGAGACCAAAGAGAAATTCTAAGAAGCTATAAAGTTTATTTGGGTTCTAATCTTCTTGATCCCATTTCTGGGAGATTTTTTGATCAAAAGCAGGGAGGCAGCAAAAAGTCTGAATGGTGTATAAACTGGGGCAACTAGGTGGCTGGGTGGATAGTGAGCTAGGCTTGGGGTAGGAGGACCTGAGTTCAGATCTGGCCTCAGATACTTTCTAGTTGTGTGACCACCCTGGGTAAGTCACTGAATACTGTTTGCCTCAGTTTCTTCATCTGTAAAATAAGTTGGAGAAGGTAATGGCAAACCACTCCAATACCCCTACCAAGACAAACCCAAATGGGATCACAAAGAATTGGGCATGATTGAACACCACCACCACCACTACCACCACCACCACCAACAACAACAACAACAAAAATGAGACCTTTTTGACAACAACCAAAAAAAGGGAGAGAAAGCCCATAATTATTTCTTTTCAACCCTAAACTAGAGTTCTTTAATTGTTGTTAAGCTTGTAGGAATTCAAATTATATTCTGTACCTTATAATATTGAATCTCACCGAAGTAGGCATTACTTAAAACCCTATAGCTAGAAAACTATCAAATTTTTTTATACCATACTCCAACAATCCATCGTGTAATTGGTGCATGTGTCCACTGATGTAGATTGCAGTACCTTAATAGATAATAACAAAAGCTAGAATTTATTTAGCACTTTAAAGTGTGCAACATTCTTGGATATATATATATATATATATATATATTTTAACCCTTGTACTTCGGTGTATTGTCTCATAGGTGGAAGATTGGTAAGGGTGGGCAATGGGGGTCAAGTGACTTGCCCAGGGTCACACAGCTGGGAAGTGGCTGAGGCCGGGTTTGAACCTAGGACCTCCTGTCTCTAGGCCTGACTCTCA
>NC_058133.1:397096021-397236539 GCF_016433145.1 Gracilinanus agilis | reverse complement strand
CCTTCCTTCCTTCCTTCCTTCCTTCCTTTCTTTCTTTCTTTCTTTCTTTCTTTCTTTCTTTCTTTCTTTCTTTCTTTCTTTCATCTATCTATCTATCTATCTATCTATCTATCTATCTATCTATAAGTTATAATTAGGTTGCAATTTCTATAGGTGGAATGAGTTCCCACATCCAAGAAATCACAAGTCCCTGACATCTTGACTTACACATTAAATAAACTTTCTGGGAGCAAGGTTGGGAACCTAATCACTAACCGGTAGTTATAAATGTAATATAATTTCTACAGAAAAAAAGCAATCTGTATTCCAGATAATTGACTTAACCCACCCATAAATTAGGATGCTTACGTTATTTGGGTAAATAAAGATTTCACAGGTATAATAGTAATATATAGCATTTTTTTTTTAATTTCTGAGAGTCCGAGTTCCAAAGTGAAAGGGTTACTTTTTATTTCAGTGTCCTTTACTCCCTGCTCCTTCACCACAATGAACACCATTAAACATTTCATCATTAAGATGCAGTGGAGTAGAAACTGACTGTTTAGATAATAGTATTTTGTGATAAAGTAAAATGAGAGATTTTTAAATTAGATGTTGGATGAAATGTTTCTGGGGTAGATTTACAAGGCATCTAGGAATTCAATTAAACAGGGACTGCACAATGAATCAAAAACCTTATTATATTGGGATCTGAGAAGCACTGTTCAGGTACTGTATACAGGTATGTGGTTTTCCAAATAATAGTCTGGCTGTTATGATCATAGCCTATGCAAGGTTACATTCTTTTATATCCCAATACAGAAAGTGCTTCATGCTGTTCAAGTTGCAATCCAAATGTCCATCAGAGAGAATTAATTCCAACCAAAGTTGGTTACTTTCCATCTCTCCTTTTAATATATTAAAGTTAGCATGCCAGGGAACTGATTTCCTTCATATATAGTTAATTGGGATAAAGTATTTCTTAGTCTCTAAAATGAGTCTTAAATGGATATAATTTGACATTTCAAAGATGCTTTTCTTGCTTACCTTCATGAACTTGACAAGCATCAACTTTTCCATTTACAAAGGATATGATAAATTTAAAATATAGTTAAGATAAATTTTCTTGCAGAGTCTTATGATATAGACGACAATCCTTAAAATATGGAGTTTTATGAGCAGTTGGTGATCTGTGCTGATTAAAGAAAAATTCCATGCAGGCCACCAATTTCTCTCGCTATTATTAGTTGGTGTTTACGCATGGAATATAGGCTAATATAAATATGAACCTAGTTAAATCTACTGAAAAAAAACAATAAATCTATGACATCCAAAAAAATGTATATACATTTTGTATTATAGGTGCAACATTTCATCTGGAGTAATATGAATGACTGTTGAATATTGCTTTATCTGCATGTGTTCCTTGCATGATATCTTTCTGATTGCACAATTCAAAATTTTTTCAGAAAAGGAAGTTGAATTGCAAAAAAATGAGAATGCTTATTAATGACTTTGAATTAATAGTTAAAAATAGGAGATAACATAATAGATTAGTATATCCTAATAATGTAGGTAAAGTGATTTACATATTTAAATAAATCACTCATAAATATCAGATGTTATTTCTAGTAGTAGCAGAGTTTTTAGTTAAAAGTATTCTTATTGTATGTATGTAGTTCCTAGGAAGTTGTAAAATAAATAGAGCCCCAATTCTTGTAAGAAGTGAAAAGGGAAGAAGTATAATTATATGAGAAGTAAGAATAAATTAATGCCATAAAAAACCAAACATTTTTTAAAGAAACAAAAATTATAATTTATTGCTTTTTATTTGAATATAATTGTGCTGATGTCCTGATTTTTTTCTCTGAAGATTGGGCAAAGGAAGATCATTCTTTATGTAGTTTAAACACTTATACTTTTGTGTTGTGTGAGGACAGACACTTGAAGTACAGTGACTCCCAGTTGCATAACACTTTTTCAGTCTGCCCGTAACTTGTGTTTGACATACTTTTCATTTGCTGACTTGGTTATTATTTAATGTTATGACAATGCCTAGAGAGACAGACATGACTGGAACAACTACGGTCATTAAAATCAGTCCTTTTCCTAATCTTTGAATAACTATTAGTGTATGATCAGAGCTTTGACCCAAATTAATGTAGAAAAAATTTAAATGATGATTAAAGCATTATGCTTGTGTGTAGATGCTAATCATCAAATTATCTAGCACTTCCTATAAATTTTATGTACTTGAAAGTAAATTTTAAAAAAAGAAAAGCAAATCTTTTCAGACTTTTGATTAAGGAGCCAGAAAATGCTCTGATACAACAGTTTTAAGTATGAAAGAACTTATACAGCCCTTATTTATAGACTTTAGATCATGTCGCTGTTTATATTAGTACTTCTTATTAGTGAACAAAGGTTTTCTTCAGGAACCTTCTTTACTAAGTATGAGAACAAACACAATACAGGAATGACAGTGTATATAGTAACAGATCTCTTTGGGTTTTGACATTCTTAAGTTAAAAAGTCTTTTTGAAAGTCATCTTTTCTGTGTAGGAAAATAAAATCCTTGCTTTAATTTCTAATTTTTCCCACCTTTAAAGGAAGAAATAAGTAAAGAAGATCTTTTGCATCTAATTTTTCTGTGATAAATTAATGTATCACAAGTTTACAATCTTGTTTTGATGATATATCGAGAGAGCAGTTCTATAGATATAGGTTAAAAAATGATTGAAATAAGAATGCATTGGTTATGTAGATTTGCCTATTGATTCCTTTAGCTGAGTAGTGTGCCTCTTTCATCTTAGAGTATTCTGCAGAAATATTGTATGTTGTGTGTGTGTGTGATTGACCAGTTTGTTCTGTTTTCCTTTTTATCTTTTAAGAAGCAAACTTTCCTCTCCATCCCTCATATCTTTGCCAAAATGGCAATTGGACATCTGTGTTAGGTTTTCTGCCTTGGCTGGTGTCTGCTTTTGGCAACATATGGACTTTGTTTATAGGAAGCCCAGCAGGATTCAAAAAGATAGCTCTATAAGGTTATCTCTAATTGCCCCTTTTGTTCTTGCTGTTTTGGTAAAAAAATGAAGAATGAACAGAAATATTTCCTGCCTCATTTACCCAGTAGAGATAGTTTTAATTGGAATAAATGAGGTTCTTTTTAAAAATTAGAAAAACCTTTTACCAATTCCTAGATTATGGGGAAAGCAAGTTGGACAAGAGTAATTCACCACAGACAATTTCTAACAAATGTGTTCAAGAAATACAACTTCTGAAAGCATCACACAGTGGAATGCCACAGTGGAAAGAGACCTAGGCTTTGAATAAGGAAGACTCAGGTTCAACTCCTTCTTTTGACATCTATTGGTTGTTTTCCTGGGCAAATCTCCTAAACTTTCAATACCCCAGATATCATCAAAAAAAATTTTTTTTGACCCTTATGGTCTGTCCTACTACTAACTCTTAAGACAGAAGGGCAAGGGCTAGGCAAATGGGGTTAAGTGACTTGCCCTGGGTCATACAGTTAGGAAGCATCTGAGCTCAGATTTGAATCCAGGTCCTCTTGACTCCAGGCCTGGCACTCTATCCAACTGTGCCACCTACCTGTACCTCTCTGACACCTTTGTAGAAAAGTTGCTAACCTGCATTAATAGAAGTGGTTTCTTCACCAAGGGATTTGCTTCATCACTGAAATCAGAAGTTCTGACCAAAGAGAAACAGAACAGAAATTTAAGTGGAACTTGATTCTCTCCAATATTTAAAGTTATTTTAATAATGTGAAATTCTACTTTCATTAGCTGTAAGCTGTTACATCATTCTGAGTTATGAGGAAATTGCTATCTTGGGAATTTGTTACCTTACCATACTATTGGTGGTGAGTTAATAATGCTTGTATGATCTTTGGGCAATGCCAATGAAAAGTACTATGTTCTTTTAATATAAAGTGATTTTAAAGAAAAAATACGTTTTCCCATTTTTCTGGCCACTTTTGTTTTTCCTATTGAGTAAAATATATTTCCATATCCAACTTGTGTATGTGTATTATTCTCTTCTTTAATTCAGATGATGTAAGGTCCAGGTGTCATTTGCTTCTACTGTCCCCTCTTTGTTTCTTTATTCCATTTTTTTTTAAACCCTTGTACTTCGGTGTATTGGCTCCTAGGTGGAAGAGTGGTAAGGGTGGGCAATGGGGGTCAAGTGACTTGCCCAGGGTCACACAGCTGGGACGTGGCTGAGGCCGGGTTTGAACCTAGGACCTCCTGTCTCTAGGCCTCTCACTCCACTGAGCTACCCAACTGCCCCCTCTACTGTCCCCTCTTTGAATGAACATTTTGAAATCACCTCATTGGTTTTTTAATTTTAATTTTCTTTAAAAAATTTATTTGTTTATTGTTTACATTAAAATTTGGAGGTATCTTCCTTCCTTTCTTCCCCACACTAGAGGAGGCACTGTTTTGCAGGGAAAAAAAAGTATATATAAGCCATGTCTTTCATTTCTTTTTATCAGTTCTTTCTCTGAGGTGAGTAATAATTCACAAAAAATTATTCATACATTAAATTTTGTTGTTGTATATATTATTATCCTGGTTCTACTTATTTCATTTTTCATAAGTTCATGTAGGTTTTTTCATGTTTTTAAAAAAATTAGCCTGTCATCATTTCTTACAGCTCAATAGTATTTCATCCCAATCATATGCCACAACTTTTTTAGTCATTGATATATCCCCAGTTTTTGGACATTCCCTCCAAAGTTTCCATAGCTCCGGGCAGAGGCCCCTAAATTTTCAGTGCTGGCAGGTAACAGCTGCCAGATTGCATCAATTCTATACCTTGCTTAGGGATCTCCTGAGATTTTGTTCTGCTTCTCTTTTAGTCCCTGGGTGCTGAAGAAATGATCATGACTGAGTAGCTGGGTATCTCAGTGGGTTGAGAGACAGGCCTAGAGACAAGAAGTCCTGGGTTCAAATCTGGCCTCAGATACTTCTTATCTGTGTGACCCTGGACAGGTCCCTTAACCCCCATCGCCTAGCCCTTACTGCTCTTAGGCCTTAGAACCAATACACTATTGATTCTAAAAGGGAAGGTAAGGGTTTAAAAAAAGAAATGATCAAGACTGATTCTTTATCATTTTCTTATTGATTCTATTTATAGTTAATTGATTTTTGTCATGTATCTGCTTATGTTCTGAAATTTTCCCCACCCTATCATTGCTTAAATCTCTGAACTTAGTTCACAATTCAGTTGGGTCTGTAATAATAAAGATAAAAAGTTCAGTTCTCCGGCTAATCACTATTCTTGCCTCAAGGAATTAGTTGACCTTAGGGAATATGTGTGAACACAAGGGAGTTGAGCCTAATATCTTTATACCACCAAGGTATCCTTTAATGATGTCTGTTTTGCTGTCCAAAATGCCAGGGTCACTATCCTGCAGGTCACCCCAAACAAAGAACATTTTTTTAGTCATAGTGAAGAAAAAAGGGCTTGTCACTAGCCTCTCATTACCAAACTTTCAACCAATCATATTGTCTAACCCTGATACCTCAGTTGTATAACCATTCATATTGTCCCCCAGCCCTGTGACTTCATCTACCTTATTCTATTCTTTATTCTGTACTCTCCAAGACCGCTAAAAGAAAATTGTTTCTCTAATCCAGGGTCTTAGTTTACTGGGTAAGTTGAGATCCTATTTATTGGTAGGTTCATGCTTTACCAATAAAATATTTGTGCTTGGGACTTTTGTGCCTTGGTTTACTTTATTTTAACTGTTATAGTTTAGCAACCAGGAAGGGATGTTAAAAGAGTCTCTGACCACCTCCTGGCAGCTACAAGAACAAAATACTATCAGAACAAGATGGAGTAGCCCTAAGTTTGCATAGTAGATCCCATCCCAAAAGAGTCAGAAGAGATTTAGGCATCTGGAGTAAGAAGCATTCCACAGAAAGTGGACCAACAGACACCATCTGATGGGACATTCTAGGGACAGGCTGAGGCTTTCAGAACCCATTAAAGTCACAGATGAAACCAGGCTTACTTATTAGAACCAATTTAGAGGCCTCAAAATCTAGCAAGCAATCGTATAGTGTTTTATCAATTTTAAGGCTGAGATGATGTTCACTATTGCAGGGAGAAGAATGTTCAGGACATCAGGTTCAGGGAAAATAGAAGAGTTTTTCACATTAAAAGGACCTTCTCTAAGATCTTCAGTCCTTCCCTCTCTCCTGAACCTTTAAGACAGCTTGGGAACCCTTTGGGCCATTAGTTTTTCTGGTCTAGCAGTCTTTTTTTTCTTATTACTAGTCCCTGGCAAAATGCCCCCTGTCCCCTTTTTTTAACACAGTAAAAACATTTGGGTGATTCACAATATTTTGATATGGCCCCTAAAATGACTTGAGAAACAGCCTGTATAGGAGCTTCCCTGAAAACCTGAATTGATGTCTCTGGAATTGTTTGTACTGGA
Source organism: Gracilinanus agilis (assembly GCF_016433145.1). Classification (NCBI taxonomy): domain Eukaryota; kingdom Metazoa; phylum Chordata; class Mammalia; order Didelphimorphia; family Didelphidae; genus Gracilinanus; species Gracilinanus agilis. The sequence continues at coordinate 397,230,097 of NC_058133.1, read as the reverse complement.
GCCTGTAGAGTAGCAAGGGTAGTTTGCATCTTCTCAACATGTTTCTTGTTCTCTTGGTCTTTTTCTCTGTCCTTTCCCTCATAGACATATAATGCTATGCTTTTAAATTGACCGATATGTATTTCATGCTAATCAGAGCATCTCTTCTGAAAATGTTTTTATATTATAAGTAAAGACTGATTGAGAAAATGTGTATTAATGATACATGTATCTCTTGGGTTGAGTGGATCTAACTTCAAATACTAATTAGCACTAAGGTACAATCTATCATAAAAATAGTTTTGGGTTCCTTCTTCTTCTTGCAGTGTCTCTTGAAATCTACTCCAGTTCTCTGGTCTGGGTGACACAAACCTTCATTCCAGCAATCAGGGTATCCCTGGCCTGCACCAGTCTAGTATAATGGACTGAAACATTGGGATTCCAATGGGGGTCCTGCAGTGGCCAACTAGGAAGTTCTTCAGGGTCTGGAATTCCTCCTCCGATAAGGGGCAGTCTGTTAACTGCTTCTATAGTGGCAGTTCTTTCTCTTGAGGAGAGGAATTTTTATAACCCTAGAGTGGCGTTATAAATCCTAAAAATGATGTTAAATTTGGTATTAACAGCCCCAGGCTTTTCATTTAATAACTGAGGCTGAGATCATACTACAAAATACTAGTAGTGTAACTCTCAGTGCCAGAAGAAGTTAGATCACCCATTTTTGAAGATGGAAAATAGGATGGAGGTACAGATGGTGAGAAGAGAAAAGGGGTAGAAGGGAAAGGAGAAGAATCCTACAAGGAAGACAAGATGATAGTAATGGGAGGAAAAGCAGTTGAACCAGATGAATGAGGCTGCAAAGGAACTGGTGTAGACAAAGCAGGGTAGAGAGACAGTACCTGCAGGTTGGCTGGGCATCTGCTTTTTCCCAGGATTGTCTAGCAGTACCAGAACTCCATCTGATTTGGAGGTGCACATAGAGCTAGGGAATGTACCCTGAAGCTGCTGTCAAAGTCATACTCCTGGCTAGATCCTCAGTGTAAGGTCAATTAAAAAGATTTTTTCCCCAAATTATGTATTGGTAAGAGGAACAACACCCTCAAGCCTACTACAGTATTTAATTATATAAAATTATATAATATGCTATCTATAATTGCCTGATGAGACTTTCCTCTTAAGAAAATCATATTCCTTAAGTGGAGGATAACATACAATAATGGGAATAGCTAATTATTATTATAGGCAAGTTTACCTATCTTCTGGTGTTGAGGGAAGATACCAACAACTGGTAAAGCAAGCTGCTCTGGGCCAAAAGACTCCTCACCTGTAACCATTGTCAAGGTGCTGAATATATCAGCTATCAGTAGCAATTGAGGAAAAACCTTGTTAGTAGGACTTTGACAGATTATTTTTGCCAATATTCTGCCCCATTAGAGGATTTTCAGTTAACCTAGTGCTCTACTCAGTTAATGAATCTGCTAAAAATTGAATTCCCAGAGGGTCCCTTAAACAGTTTCTGCCTCTTGTTCTGGAGAATAAAGACTTACCAAATAATGTTTAATTAACATAAAACATTATAAGTGAGATTAGGATTCTTGCTTTAAAAATCCAAAATATTGCTGCCAATTTGTGCTTTAAAACTAAATTTGGTATCGGGCCTGCTCTAATAGCAGAATTAATAACTGAGATCTTAGATTTGTTTTGTAGTTGCTAAGGCTTAATGTGGTAAAGAGATATTAAGTACCCTATCTGATTTCCCTTTTCCCATGGACTTTAAATGTAAACTCTCAAGGGATTTAGAACTAGAAAGGACTTTCCAACCCTTTTATTTTACATATTTTTGAAACTGAATTCTAAGGAGGTTAAGTGATTTGTCCACAGGTAACCAAGATTTTTAGAAGAGCAAATGAAAGCTTAATTCTGGTTCTAAAGACAGTCTTCTTTCCATTGTATATGCTGATCTCATGGTAAAAACAAAGAAGACAAAGAAGGCTACAGCATCTGATAGAGTATCTTAGTGGGTGGGGATATGCCTTCTCTTTCTCCTGCTTTCTTTGCAGTTGGCACTCAATTCAGACTCTTTAGCCAAAGTTTGGGAGACAAAAGTAGTTTTTTTTTTTTTTAAACCCTTACCTTCCGTCTTGGAGTCAATACTGTGTATTGGCTCCAAGGCAGAAGAGTGGTAAGGGTAGGCAATGGCGGTCAAGTGTCTTGTCCAGGGTCACACAGCTGGGAAGTGTCTGAGGTCAGATTTGAACCTAGGACCTCCTGTCTCTAGGCCTGATTCTCAATCCACTGAGCTGCCCCTAAAAGTAGTTTTATTAAAAAAGATTATAATAAAACTTGTCTGTTGAGATTGATTAAAAAAAAAAAAAAGAAGAAGACATTGGCTTCAAGAATGTAACCTGAAAGCACAGAATGGGAAAATTAGGGAACTGATTATTTGGGATATGAACATTTGAATAATCTGAAGGAACCTTTGCAAAAAGCAGCTTGTAAAGTCACTAGTATGTTATAGGGTTTGCTGTGTTGTTTTTCTTTAGCCTTTGGTAGAGAAATAAATTGTTCCTTTCAATTTAGATCTTCTTGTTTTCATTCTCTTCTTCCTTCTCCTTCCTCTTCCTCTTCATCTCTTTATCTTATCTAGACTGAAAGTGCAACTTTCATTCATGGGTGGAACCCAGTACTGATCATCAGATAAACTTTAATATTATCCCATTACACATCTACAGTGGAAGCTATATCCTACTTTTGTTTTTCTGACCTGGACCATTTTGCATTTTGTTAAGACAGTCTTGTAGCCCTCTACTAATGGAAGTTCACTACATTTGTGCCAGAAGCCCATAGATTTAAGCATGCATTATATTGTGAGCAAGACTGAGTCTTTGAAAACTTAAAATTCTTGTGTGTCTCAGGGTCATGATTTTGAATGTCATATATCTTGGTCTAGGTCTGAATGTGTAGATTAGTCTGAACATATACTGATCTCAGGTAACATGAGCATTGATCTTGTTTCATTTTCATTTGCCTTTTTCCTTTAAAAATGTGAGAGTTGGGTTCATATCCCAACCTGCTGTTTAGTCCCTTTATGAACTTGGGTATATAATTTTTTTCCATTCTTAAAAATCTTCATTTAATTATTCTTTCTTAAAAATATTTTTCCATGTTTACATGATTCATTTTCTTCTGCTCCCCTCTTCTCTTCCTCCCACTTCCCCTCCCCAGGCCGACATGCAATTCCACTGTGTTGTACAAATGTTGTCACTTGATGTCTATTTTTCATATTATTCATTTTTGCTATATAGTGATTTTTTTTTCTTTTTTTTTTCTTTTTTTTTTTTTTACATTTATTAATATTCATTTTTAACATGGTTACATGATTCATGCTCCTCCTTTCCCCTTCAACCCCCCCCCCCGCGCCCCCCCTACCCATGCGCATTTCCACTAGTTTTGTCATGTGTCCTTGATCAAGACCAATTTCCAAATTGTTGGTAGTTGCATTGGTGTGGTAGTTTCGAGTCTACACCCTCAATCATGTCCACCCCGACCCATGCGTTCTATAGTGATTTTTTTTAAAAGCCTAAACCCCAAATTACATACTCATATGTACATGTGATAAGTGATGTCATATCTTTTGCTTTTGCATTTCTACTCCCAAAGTTCTTTCAATGTGGATAGCATTCTTTCCCACAAGCCCTTCAGGAGTGTCCTGGCTTGTTGCATTGCTACTAGTAGCAAAGTCTATTACATTGAATTTTTCAACAATGTTTTACTTTCTGTGTACAATATTATTCTGATTCTGCTCATTTCACTCTGCATCACTTCACTGAGGTTCTCCCAATTCATATGGAAAGTCTCCAAATCATCAGTCCTTATAACACAGTAATATTCCATCACCATCATACACCACAGTGTGTTCAGCCATTCCCCAATCGAGGGACACCCCCTCATTTTCTAATTTTTTGCCGCCACAAAGAGCAAGGCTATGAATATTTTTGTACAAGTATTTTTCCTTATTATCTCTTTGGGATACAAATTGGGTATATGTTTTAACCTCTGTGAGCACAAGTTTCCTGATCCGTAAAATGAAGAAATAGGGCTAGATTTTTAACAGTTTTTACCTGGATTTTGTAGACTTGTTTTTAAAATATCAACTGTATTCCTCAGACCATAAAATTGAAATATTTTTCAATACATTGAGTCTTTGTAACCTGATGTATTTTATGCATTTAAAAACATGATTCTGAGAAAGAGTCTATATATTTTACTAAATGTCTAAGGATTAGGGATTAAGAACCCTAGGACTAGATGTTTTTCTAAGGTCATTCATTTCCAGCTCTAATCAATGATTCTATGATTTTAGTTTTGTATTTTGGCAATTTTGCCATTCTAGTGACTTGGAGTAAGTACCTTTTCCTGGCCTCATTTTCATATCCTATGTATTAGGGTCTCCCAGGTTCAGCCTCTGATACATACTGGCTCTTGTTACTCTGTGTAAATCACATCACTTCTCAGTGCTTTAGGCAACTCTCAAGATTATAAATTACAGATACCTATCAGTATCCATAGAGGGAGTTTCCTCATCTGGGAGTTCCAGGAGGCATCCAGCTTGCTCAGTGGATAGAATCTGGAATATCTCAAATCCAGCCTCAGAAAATTATGAATCTGGACAAGTTACTTAAACCTCTCTTTGCAATTCTGTTTCCTCAATTATAAAATGAGGAAAATACCTTGCAGGATTGTTAGGATCAAATGAGATAATATTTGTAAAATGTCTATCACAGTGCCCAGCATATAATAAATGCTGTTGTTTTTTTCTCTGCTTTCTCCTGTTCTTATACTAATGAAATTCAATAGTTTTGTCCCTGCCTCTTGCCCTTATTCTAGACAATGGGTATAATGCAATCTGACCATCTACCTTAGTATCAAATGTGAGGACCAAGTAAGATCATGTATATGAAAACACTTTGAAAATTGTAATGTACTATATAAATAGTAGGTGGTAGTGTGTTTTGTCTAGAACTATGATTTCATCTGGGGAGGATCAGTGTCTCTTTGTCAGTGCAGATTGACAACTGTTCTATATAGTTTTAAAAAGTTGCTTCAGGCATTCTGAGGATAATAGACTTGGCTGCCTCTAGATTTACTATGCCATGTGTATTTTAAAAGAAACCAGAATTATGATTTGGTTTATTTCCTTCCTGATAGAAGGAATCCAACAACTGATGAGAAGGGCAATATGCTGAAATTTAGAGGGTGCTACTGAAAGGGAAGGGTGAGAGGCCCCAAAGATAAACTGTACCTTTCCTTATTTTTCTCTTGGCCTATGTTGGCAAGGGAAAACTAATATAATTTTAAAGTATTTCTATGGAAAAAAATGTGCTACCTCCAACTCCCAAAAATATCTGAAAGGCAGTTGAAATGTGTACTTATCTCATATCCCAATTGGATGCATAAGCACAAGTATAGGAAGTACAAATTCTAGTGATTTGATTAACTGCATTTCTCCATTTATCAAGAGAAATTATAGCAAGGCAGAAACTGGGCTGTTTCCCAGTTGAGATGCTCTGTGAATATTTTACTGTAAACTCTGTGAACCAGAGAATTTCCCTTTTGTGGTTTCTGGGATCCTTTACTAGCTTATTTGGAGAGTTTGTGTCTCTGGGTCTGTCCAAACTTTGTATTAACACAAAGGAAATGTTTCCTATTTCCATGTTCTCTTGGGAAGTTCCATTAAGTTGTCTACCCAGTGTCAGGAGGGAAATGGAACACTGACATTACCTGCTCAGGATTGGTTAAAATATCTGGCTTTGATGAATAATGTTCCCAGATTAGGTTGACAAGGTTTTTTTTTTTCTTGAAGGTATATCTCTGAGGCTCTCTTTTCTATTCTCAAAGGACTAAACTCCAAAAAAAGTGAGGCTCTCAATTCATAGATAACTGTAGATGAATTTATATTTATATTTGGCCTCCGTTGTTACTTTAGGAATAGTATTAAGAATACAGTCAGGCTTTAGGGATGGTACCATATATAATATCCTAACATATAGGGTAGGTGTGACTAGAAAGTAATGAGGCTGATTTTTTATTCATGGCTTATAGAATTAGGATCATTATGTTTTAATCATATCTTGAATTTAAAATAAGCTCATAGAGATCAGGCAATTTTGTATTTTCTTTATGTAGTTTAAAATGATATTAATTTGTGAAGGATATTGAATATTTCTGCTTAGGATAGTTTTGTAATTGCAACCCTGCAAAAAACCCAAACCCCCAAAACATCAGATCATAAAAATATTCACCTGTACCTTCTTATAAGAGCTGACTTTGGCCCTCTAATTCTTATAACTTTTTGTTTATCCCTTTTTAAAAAATATTAAATTAGTTTAGATTAATTTGACATAAGGCTTTATGTAAGCATTTTATACTAAGAGATTTCCAGAAATAATTACAGTGTATATAACAATATAAGTTGTTGTTCATTCTTTGTTTTTAAAAAAGGACTAATGACATCACAGGGTGATGTCTTGACTTGTTGCATGAATTGGATTTAAGTGAGGCAGACTTGCACAAAGTTGTTAACCTCACTCTCTCTTTCAGAATCATGGAAGTCTAATGGCAAGGGGGCAGCTAGGTGGCTCCATGGATTGAGAACCAAACCTAAAGACTGGGGGTCACCTGGGTTCAGATTTGACCTCAAACTCTTCCTAGATCTATGATTGTGAACCTATGGCACACGTGTAAAGATGGCATGCAGAGTATTCTTTGTGGGCACACGTGCCACTCTCCCCCTCAGAGCTCATTACTAGAAAGGCAGAGGGACTTGAACGGAGTCGCATACCCTGTCCCTCTGCCCAGCAGCCCAATGGGAGTGCTTTCTCCCCTGTGTGGGGTAAGGGTGGGGTGAGATGTGCCCAGGGGGTAGGGCACAGCACAGGGTCTCTGGGGATGTGGGGCACTGCACATGGTTTCCCAAAAGTCCACCATCACTGTCCTAAATGTATGCCCTGGTCAAGTCATTTAACCTTGATTGCCTAGTTCTTTCTGCTCTTCTGCCTTGGCACTAATACACAGTATTGATTCTATGACAAAAGGTAAGGATTAAAAAAAAGTCCAGTGAGGGGCAGCTGGGTAGCTCAGTGGATTGAGAGCCAGGCCTAGAGACAGGAGGTCCTAGGTTCAAAGCCCGCCTCAGCCACTTCCCAGCTGTGTGACCCTGGGCAAGTCACTTGACCCCCATTGCCCACCCTTACCAATCTTCCACCTATGAGACAATACACCGAAGTACAAGGGTTAAAAAAAAAAAAAAGATTATAAAAAAAAAAAAAAAAGTCCAGTGGCAAGACAAAAGTCAGGGTGACTGGTGATGGCCCAGGATGCAGTGGATTACCTTGACTTCCTTGATTTCTAATAAAGTTCTAAACACTCCACAGTGTCTGCTTTAGCTGCCTTCATGGCTGTTGGAGCAAATTGTTTTCATCTTTCTCCATGGGGGCAAGTCTTCACATTCTTGGGGCAGACATCTCCCTAACTCACCAATGGGTATGAGGCCTTTTGGTTACCTTCAACTTGGTTATCTCTGTCTGCTGAAATAATTTTGCTGCTGGCATGCTATAGCTTCTGGGAGTCACAGGTGAGAGTTGGGTGAAAGTAGACACCAAAGGTGGATGAACAACTCTGAAAAGGGCTTGGTAAACCTTCACAGCAGAGGTGCCAGCCCTCCTCAGACACTCCATATACCCCAACAATATAAATATTTGCACCAAGGTAGAGTAAAATCTTAGATAGAGCCTTGGAGTTACAATATGGAGCAATGCTCTCAAATGCCCTATTGCAGCTATAGACTAACCAAAATGGCATGTGCTACAACTCTTAGGGAAATGTAAACAAGCCCATATAACAAGAGTTTCTGCTAGGGTCTCTAATCTGTATCTGTTTTATAGATACTGAATATTTGGTATAGGATGATTTCTTATTTAGCCTATATATCTAGAGACTAGATATGCAAATGAGTTTAATGTCGGAACTGGTATCTAACCATGCTTGTTTAAACAACATCTTCAGGTACCCAAAAACCCAAGTAATCAGCCTTGCAGCCTGCTACTGTGACTCACTTGTTTGTTTGAAATAGAAAAGGATGGGAGGAGGCAAATCAGATTAATAAGAGCCTGTATTAAAAGAACCATCTAATTCAAATATGTTTATGGAAGTCAACATGACTAAGAGCATTTTTGGAAATATCTTCCATCTGAGATGTATTGGGTGGAAAGTTTTCAACCCATATGCCTTCAGGACAAAGCATTGCATGTTAATGAGTTTATATATATTGTGGTCAGATTCTAACTAATGTGAAATGATGCAACTCTGAATTTAAAATATTAACTACCAGAGAGGGCCAGTTCTCTTCTAATGGTGCTCATTGTGTGGGCTTTTTGTAATTGAATTAATGTATTTTTTGGCAGAAATGTTAAGGAGAAGTGATGCTGTAGTCATAAGTGGAATTGTCCTTGTGTTAGCACTTAAGTTGTTCTGAGTGCTATAAGCACATAATGTGCTTTGTACAATGGATGGGTGAGAAATATGCAGTATGTCTTTGAGGGTTACATTCAAGACTGACCTTTTTCATTCTAGAATTGGGTAAAAATGTTTGCTGGAATTGTGAAAAGATTGTAACTGGCTCGTTCTCATTTTTTTAGATGGGCATATTGGTGATAGATCAATTTGGAAAAACTGTAATCTACAATAAATTTCTGATTCTAAAAATTTTTTTTCACAATTATGAAAATGCATTGAAAAATCAGCAAGAATTTATCAGTACCTATGTGTCAGGTATTAAGCTAAGTGCTAGGGATACAAAGAAAGCCCAAAATAGACTTTACCCTCAAGGAATTGACATTTTTTTATGTTATTAAATATTTTCTTTTCTCCCCACCACCAATTACTTGTAAAAACAAACATTAACATTTGTTTTTAAAAAATGTTGAGTCCCAAATTCCTTCCCTCCACAGTCAACAACCTGATATAAATTTTATTCGTGCAATCACATAAAACATTTTTCTATATTAGTTCTTTTATGGAAGAAAACAAAAAAAATGAAGAAAAAGTGAAATATGTTATACTTTGGTCTAGATTCAGACACCATTAAGTTCTTTATCTGGAGGCAGATGACATTTTTCATTGAGTCCTTTGGGATTGTTTTGGATCTTTGTATTGTGAAGAATAGCCAAGTCATTCACAGCTGTTCATTGTATAATATTGCTGTTATTCTGCACAATGTTTTCCTGGTTCTGCTCACTTCACTCTGTATCAGTTTGTATAAATCTTTCCAGGCTTTTCTGAAATTATCCTCTTATCATTTCTTGACAAATAGTATTCCATTACAATCATATAACACAACTTAGGCATTCCTCTAATTAAGTGAGGGTATCTGCTCACTTAAGGAGCTCACATTCTAATGGGAGCCAGAATGTGCAAACAGTCCTCTACAAATGAAGAATAAAGGGTAAATTGGGAGTGATATCCAGGGGAAAGGATTAATGTTAAAGGGACTAGGGAAAAGTTTCTTGCAAGTGGTAGGATTTTAGCTCAGGCTTGAAAAGAGATCAGGAAAGTTAAATTAAAATGATTGCTGCTATATCTACAGGTTTCAGGGAAGTGTTTTAGTGAGTAATTTTTAATTTGTGGCCTTTATTGATTTTCACTCATAATTCTTTACCTCTGTTTCTGTCCCAACCCTTCTATAATCTCAAAGGCTTGTTTATATTTGATTTTTTTTGAGTATGGAAAGAAAAATTAAATCACATGTGAAGTGGAAATTTTGCATTATAAAAGGCTAACTTCTTAATCAGTGAAACCTAGAATTTTAATAGCTCCATTTTTTTTTCTAATAGCATAGCTTTCTTTCTTGCCTTCTTTTTGTAATGGTATTAAGAACTAATTGGTAAAACTTTCTGCTCTAGGTTCCTTGGTACAGTTTTCATTGTGAATATACTTGGCAGGAACCTTTATGTTGGAAAGTATCTCCTCCTACTGACATTAGCATATGTTTTCTAAATGCTAATACATGATAAGTATTTATCATTTTTTGTGTTTTCAGGATTCTTAAATTATCCCCCTTTGACCTCTTTTCTGGGCCAGTTTTTAATATCAATTCTAAAATTTTCTTAAGATTAAAAAATTAAAGAAAATTTTTGATTTTGCTCTAATATATTTTGCCATATAATGGAGGCATTGATTTCTATTTTGTTTATTCTGGCTTTTCAAGGAATCTATTACTTGGGTAAGTATTACCACTTTTCTTCCTAAGCTATTTATTCTCTGTGTTCAAGTGTTTTTATTTCGTTTTTAACTTGCTTACTATCTTCAGGGTATTCATTGCTGATCTTGTGAAAATTTCATTTTTTTTTAAATTTTAAACCCTTAACTTCTGTGTATTGACTTATAGGTGGAAGATTGGTGAGGGTAGGCAATGGGGGTCAAGTGACTTGCCCAGGGTCACACAGCTGGGAAGTGTCTGAGGCCGGATTTGAATCTAGGACCTCCTGTCTCTAGGCCTGGCTCTCAATCCACTGCGCTACCCAGCTGCCCCGAAAATTTCATTTTTTCCTCATTAAGTCACCGTTTGCAATTACAGCAGTTACGCTATCCTTTTGAGGGATCTTTGGATTTGTAATAATTTTTGATATTTGTTGGTATTTTCTTTTACTTACTCATCTCTCCAACATTTTAGTTCTTGAATTGGAACTTTGTGCCAAGACCAGACTCCATATCATTTGTGCTTTTGGGTGAGATGGTCAGTCTTGCTTGTTTTCCCTAATTTTTTTCATTGACCTTCACTCTCAATATTGTGGATCTTTGAGATTCCATGTTCTAAATGTCCAGCATCTTGTTTTCTCAGTATGCAGTGCTAGAGACTTAAGAACTTCTGGTCCTTGGGTGTTATAGTTTGAACACTGTGGTCATTGCTTGCTGCTATTTTCTGTCCTTGGGGACTCCCAAGGTCCCTAGTCTGGGATTTTCTGAATACATTAGGCTTTTCTCAGAGGCCTTGCTAGCCACACATGTCCTGGCAGTCTCTGGTCCCTCTAGATCCCATGGCTTTTGCCTAACTTCTTGTGCAGTTCTAAAGTAGAAGTCATTTACTATAGTTTCTTGTTGGATTTATTATTATTTGATTTAGTGTGAATGCTAGAGTTTCTCTGAAACAGGTATGTTTTAGGAACTAGGCAGTTCACCTCCTGTTGACATAGCTATGTTGTCTAGAAGTCTCTTACTCAGCTCTTTCAACATAAAGTACCTTCTTATTGCTTGTTAGATAACCTTAATAATCATTTAGAAATAGCATAATCTGCTTAGAGATGATTCTCTTCCTTCTCCTGTCTCTGCTTTAGGTATTCCTTTATTGCTGATATTAAGGTGAGCAGAAAACATGGAAGAAAAAAAGAAAGAAGATTAAGTAGCATAATAAAATGATGATGGTTTAGGCATACTGGGCAATTTTCAGGGGTGTTTGAATTTCTGCAGATTTTGAGAACTAGAAATCATTTGGAAATGTATCTTGATAGTATTGTAAAAAGTAGTAAGAATTATATTTTACTTTTATACTGTGCAAACTATTAGGTGAATTGAAGACATGGTTCTTGCCCCTTTAAAAACTTCTTTTTATTGGTATTATTTACTTTTACATTGCCTAGATTTCCCTTCTATCCCTCCCCTCTTGTTGCTATTTCTCATAATAAATAGTTTAAAAAAGAAAAAATGGGAAGATATGAGAAAAATACATATTACCAATAAAAAAAAAGGCTGACTTTATATGCAGTGTTTCTCATCTATGGATGCAGACCTGAGAGGAGAATAGAAGGATGAGATGGGGGAGGTGTTTCCTCATCTCTCTTCTTTGAAACCAATCTTGTTCTTTAAGTGTTTCTACTTTTTAAGATGCTCATAGTTGAAAATAATAAACTCTTTATTTCTCTAATGCTTTAAAGTTTATAAACTCCCTTCAATCCAACCAGCATTAATCATTCATTCATTTATTATTTATTGGACTATGTGCAAAGTATTTTCTTTCCAGTTCTATGAGGTATCCAATGCTCCTATTTTATAGATAAGAAAACTCTGTCTTAGAGGTAAAATGATTTGCCCAAGATCAGGCAGCCAGAAATTTTGGAGCTGAAATTTGAATCCAGATTTTCTCATATTGAGGGAACTGTTTTCTCTACTGCACACATTGACTATGGATGGACATCACTAGGACTCAGGGACCTTCAACCATGTAGATATTTAGCACATAAATTATGTCTAACTGAGCAGTAAGAGTAATTTATGAAGTGATGAGTGAAGAGAGGGAGTCAAAAGAGTTGTATGTTTCAGAATGGGTGTGGTTGGAAGAAAATCATCACTTCTCCCAATTAGTGTATTATATAAATTACCCAAGTTACGGATTGTAGCCAGCAAATGGCACTCAGTCTAAATGCTATGAAAATTACACATGATTAGATGATTCTCTGATGGTTCCTTTGCAGCTGAGTTGTTAATGGGTCAGATGTAAGAGCTACAGTTAATCATTTTCACTTTATCTCTAGAACTATCCTTTGGCATGTTTGGCCTTGGTTCAATGTTGAAGAAATTGAATATTTACCTCACAGTTGCAACTCAGAAGTATTTTTTTTTCCTTACCAGTTGTTGCTTGTAAGTTCTTTTTCAAGTTTTTAATTAAGTAATTCTTGGGATACTAGAGCATGTGTATCTGACTGTCTTTTTCTCTTTTCCCTTTTCTGTTTTCTTCCTTGTGCATGTATAAATAATGCCAATAAGAACTAGCATTAAATAGTGCTTTAAAGTTTCCAAAGTGCTTGACAAATAGTATCTCATTTTATCCTTACAACAATCTTGGGAAGTAGGTGCTGTTATCAGTCTCATTTTACAGTTGAGGAAATGGAGGTAAAGAGAGATTAAGTGATTTACTCAGGGGTATACAACTAGTATGTGAAGCAAGAAGTGCACTCAGATCTTCCTGACTCTTAAGTCCAATGCTCTATCCATTATTACATCTAGCTGTTTCATTTATACATGTGTACATTATGAATTTATGAATGCATACATACAATTTATTTTTAGTCTTTTCTTAAAAAGCCAAACTAATTGTAATTTTAAAAATTCAATTTGCTTCTCCTAATCTCATGTTTTAAATTCTTTTATTACACTCTGGATAAGGGAAAGCCTAACCACTACAGAGGCTTATTGGTTTATTTTTTGGGGGGTGGTGGTGGAAATCTTCATCAATAAGCATATAAGCTTATTTAAAATGTTTAGAACCACAAAGGCTAAAATGGAAAACTATCCCATTTGACACAGTGAGGGTCTTAGAAAAGATGTGCCATTTGAGAGTATTGGGGAAAAAAAACCAGTACTTATACTACAACACATACACACATGCATAAGACATAAATATATACTATCATAAAATATACATATGTACTATTATATATATGCACATGTATGTATGTATATATCAGGGAAAGTTATATGTATGTATGTATGTATGATCTTTAACATTTGGAATATGTTAGTTTTATTGTTTAATTATATTTATGAAAAATATTCATAATCTTTCTTTCAAATACTCAATATCACTGTAGGAAAAGTTAGTCTAATGTGTAAAAAGGTAGCAGTGGAAAGCACACTTTTGGTTGTCATTAGCTCTAGAATTGTAGGAATAGAGCAATAAATAGAAATTACAAGCTTATTTTTTTGTAGTCTTTAATTCTTGAGAATATTTGAGCATAATCCAGTGAAAAGAAATCAGCCTCTATGATCTACTATTGATCTTGACACTTGAAGTATGATGTTATACACAAAATGGCAGAAAACAAAACTCTCTGCTTCTTGTGGATTATAGCAGAGGCCAGTTTTTGGAATAGTGGTAAATTAACCAACAGGTATTTATTAAGGAAAGCACATTTCTAGCTAATAATTTTATTATGTATGAAAAAATTTAAGATATAGTGCACATCTACAAAGGACTTAAATATTACAGGTGAAACAGTTTTACAAGGAACAAGATATAACTCATATCGTGAAAAATGACCTTGATGAAATTAGATCAACATTACTGTGTTTGGTTATGATATATTGATACTGTTGTGAAATGAAGTTGGTCAGAGTATTTTCATGAGGAATGTCATCTATTTGGGGAGCAGCAGATTCATATATTTTTTAATTTTAATTTTATTTTGAATATTTTTTCCATAGATACATATTTCATGTTCTTTCCCTCTCCCCCTAACCCCCTACCCCAAACCCCTGTAGTCAACACACAATTCCACTGGGTTTTACATGTATCATTGATTAAGACCTAATTCCATATTATTGATAGTTGGACTAGGCAGTGGTTCCCAAACTTTTTTGGCCCACCACCCCCTTTCCAGAAAAAATATTACTTAGCCCCCTGGAAATTAATTTTTTTAAAAATTTAATAGCAATTAATAGGAAAGATAAATGCACCTGTGGCCATTACCATCTCCCTGGATCACTGCAGCACCCACCAGGGGGCAGTAGCACCCACTTTTGGAATCACTGGACTAGAGTTATCATTTAGTGTCTACATCCCCAATAATATCCCCATCAGCCCATGCGTTCAAGCAGTTGTTTTTCTTCTATGTTTTGACTCCTACAGTTCTTCCTCTGAATGTGGCTAGTTTTCTTTCTCATAAGTCCCTCAGCCTTCTGAGAGCCGATACATATGAAATGCTAAATAACAATGAAGAGCAGCATATGAATAAATTCCAAGTAATACTATAATAGGAGCTCATAAGAGGAGGAGATTATGTTTGATTGTAGTTTTGTAGATGGTGTGGAAAAGAGTGAGGTCTTCTCAGGTAGAAAGAACTCTGTGGATAAAAGTGTGGATGGGAAAAGTACAAGGTGTTTTTTAAAAATGGCAAGCAGACTAATTTGATTGATATAAAAGATTTATCATGGAGTTGGGGAAAAGAATGCTGGAAGAGTAGTCTGGGATCAGATTATAGAAGGCCTTAAATTCCAGATGAAATCTAGAATTCATTCTGTAGGTAATAGTGAGTTGGAAAGTACTGGAAAATTGAAGATTTTTGAAGGGGAGCAATATGATGAAATGAATGTTTTGAAAAGAATAGGTATTTTTGGAGTCAGGTTCTAGGTTCAAGTACTACTTTTTCTGTTACTGCCTATATGATCTTGGGCAAATCTCTTAACTTTCTTACTTGCCTCAGTTTCCTCATCAAAATGAGAGGGTTATATTATATAAAATGAGAGAGGTTACTTTCAGCTCTAGATCTATGCTTCTATTATCTGGTGGTTATGTATAGAATACATTGGACAAGTGATTAACTTGAAAGACATAAATCAAGGAATTGTTGCAAGTAGTTCATATAAATCTCTCAATTAGCATTGTAGTTGTGGAAATGCAAAGATAGATCTCTATCTTTAGTTCATCAGAACTCTTAGGACTGATAAAAGAGGGGCCAAGCAAGAGAGGAATTAGAAAAGACTTGAAAGTTTCTGATTTGGATAAATGGGATTGGGAGTGAATTTTATAAGGGAGTAAATGTTTAAAAGAGTACCTAAAGTAATTGATTAGTATTTGATTTGTATAATTAGTAATATATTAATATTTATAAATGGATCTGATCTCAGGATGATTTGTTGTAGGGAGGATGTTGCTTGTGTTGCTCAATGACATCTCTCAAATTTGCTAATTAAAGCCTGGCATTAAAGCTCAAAAAGTTGTTTCATCTTGTATTCTGCTGAAGGGAAGGAAGTTTTTTGTCTCTTTCTGAATGGTAAGACTGAATGATTTAACATTTCTTTGTGTTAAGAGCTCCATTACTATTTCCTTTCCCTTCCCTCCCCCTTCAGTAAGCTTCAGTGGTTCCCAATCTAACTTCTTCCTATATTTCCAGGCTTCTTAACATTGTCCTCCCTATAATGATCCAGCTATGCAGATTTACTTGCCTTTCCTTTTACATGCCATTTCTTTTGTGCCTTTTCACTGACTGACTTTCCCATGCTTGCATACTTTTCCTCTCCACCATCATCCTTTGGCTTCCTTGTAGACTCATCCTAAATGCTATCTTCTGCAGAAGGTCTTTCCAAGTCCCCCAAGATCCTAGAGCTTTCTCCTCTTAAGATTATTTTTCATGTACTCCATATGGATCTTTTTTTTAATACTGATTGATATATGGTTTGTCCCATTACAGTAAAGGAACAATTTTTGTATCTTCAGTACTTAGTCCAGTGGCTGGCCCATAATTTGTGCCAAAAAGCTTGTTTGATGACAGATTGACAAAACAAGAATTCACTGTTTTTTTTTCTCTCTTCACATTCTGATATTATTTTAAAACCTATGTGAAGTATGCAGTTTTGCTATCTTGCCAATTACAATCTTTTAAACAGAATTTGATTTCAGAGCATTCCTGAAGTGACGCTGCTTCTTTAGGTATCCGTTAAAATTCTAATTATTCCATTGAATTTTTATCCCTCTTGAAACATTATGACATGATTAAAATGCCCATTTTATTTGGTTTTACTTAAGTTTTCAATATTTCAGAGCAATTAACTTAAAAATTTGACATGTCACAAATTAGAAAGACGGACCAATTTTAATTTTATTTCTCTCTTGACTGAAGATACAGTAAATAGGGAGCTGAAGTCAGGAAGCTTTAGGTTATACTGGCTGTCTGACCTTGGACTAGTCACATAACTTCTTAGTGCTCCAGATTAAAATGTAATTGAGAAATATTTAGTGAAATAAAGAAAGATAAAATAGAATGCAGATATAATAACATATGGTTTTATAAGTCACTATACTGCTAGCAGCAGTCCTTATTGATCAGTGGTTTTGTTCCTATTTGAGTCTGACACCATTGTTCTAGGCAATTTTCCCTGGACGGAAAGTTGTAGAGAAGAAGGTACTATAATTTATGTTGAAAGATAGAGTTTCTTCATTTCAGTGTTCCCTATATCAATGAAATCACAGGTTTAGTCCTCATCCCTATTCCTACTTCCATTATGAATGAATAAAAAAATTATTAAGTGATTACTATTCTTCACACTGTGCTAAACACTGAAGATACAAATATATGCAAGCAGGATAGTCTTTGTCACCATCCTGGGGCTTACATTCTAATAGAGGAAGATTACATGGGTAGAGAAATGGTTATTAGAAAGGAGGGTTTTGAACAATAAAGTCAGAATAAGTGGTGATTGTAATTGTCCACATCTGGAACCAGGAATTATAGTGGGAAAGAGGTTGGGAAGGGTATAGAAGGGAGCTAGCCTGGGCAGTGGCAGGTTCTAAGTGAATGCTTACCAATCAGAGCCCAGAGTCCCTGGGCTGGGACCTAGAATAGTAATTTGGGGGTCATCCTCTGTATAAGGTTGTTTTTTTTTTGAGAGGGCATCTTTACTTCAATATTTCAAATATCTATAATTTCTTCAGTGTAGATATGGACTAACCCCACCCCGCTGTAATTTAGTAGACAGTCTTAGAGGGTTACAATAGCTGAAAAATTCATCTTACAGTGAAACAGGGCAGTGAGCCTTTTTGAACTTAACCAGACTGGTCCTGAGACAAAACATAAAGTCTCTCACTGGGTCCGTACTTGAAACTTTTTTGGCTTCATAGAACTTGCTGGATTTTGCACCCATTGACAGGTTCCAAGGTCTCAATGCCATTTTGGTGGATGACTTTGACTTACCTAGGCTTGTCTGTATAAAGCAAAGTATCCTTATCATATGCCTTTTCCTTAAATGAGCACTTTGGGAAACTAAATTACAAATTTGAAGACATCCATTTAGAAATTTAGGAATCTTGTCACTGTGAATGGATTTCCCCTAAACTCTCTTAAGAGCTTTAAAAAAAGATAACTTTTAGAAGTTATTGATAAACTACATTGTGATGTGTTGATACTCTTGTTCCTCAAACTCAAATTTCCACCAAGCTCTTTCTCATTAATAGTGTAGAAACTATGTAATTTATAAAGATTTCTCCCTTTTGATTTTAACTCTTTAATATTCTACCTGCATTATAAAGGCATGATAATGGTGCTTAGTGTGGGCAGCAAAGACTATAGTCTCTCAGAACTCTACTTTGTGATCTGATGAGTCATTTTTAAAAATAAGGAATATGAATTGATGCTCAAAAAAAGTATAGAAAGTCCATAATAGGTTGGAATAAAGAATAAACTTTGATATAATTTATTTCCAGCCAAGCTGGTAATGAAACCACTATTGTTCCCATTTATAGGACTAGAATGTATTCAGCCATCCTTTCCAAAGGAATAAAAAGACTAGCTTTTCTTCATAGGAATTTTAGATTCACTTAAGCTTAGCTAGAACTTATCCTACTTGGGCCTGAATGTAGAATTGGTGCTGTAATTTGATCCTGTATATACTTGCCTTCCACAGTTGTCTGGGTTGATTTAAAGAAAGGATAACTCCTCATTCCACTTCTTTTAACTGAGCATTGTAATTATATGGGCATCTGCAGTGTATACCTGCATATGTAAAAGATACACCCCTTCCAAGAGGAGAGAATGGAAAATCCTTGGTACTCAATAGTTTCATCATATGCATAGGCATAGTTGCCAAACAGTTTTCCAAGAAGAGGTACTTGAGTCTCCTAACACACCCCAATTCTAATGCTGATCTTTGGTTGCCTAGAAAATTACATGCTGGTGGTTAAAATAAATGATGGTAATTAAAATTAAGAAGTGATGGTACACCTTGAATGTGGGTGTAGTATAATTCATTATCTGGCAGGTGTTCAGGTTGCTTAAAGCTTGAGTGTTATAGATAAACAATGACTTTTCTGTTATTAGAAATTTTACTTTTTTGTGTGTCTCACCTTTTACAATTAATGGCAGGGTTTCTTTTAGGGTTTTAGCCTAGATTTGAGCTATTTGTATTGTTTTCTTTGTTTGCCAAATGATTGATTAAATTATTGGCCTACTTTTGTCTTTACCTTAAAATTGAATAACTATATTTTAGGAGTATTAGTAGAAACTCATTAGGAAAAAATAATGATTATATGGAAATATTTTAGAATAAAATATTATTTTCTTTTTGAGCTTTGCAATTTGATTTATAAAAGCTAGAATAATCTTGAAAATATACTGGTGTTGCATAGTCATGGAGAATTTTAGTTTGGTAGAGTTAAATGTTGACTTCTTTTATTATTGTTCATCCTATTTTTTTTTCCTAAGAGGATCGATAGAGTCTTAGGGTAATGTCTTAACTTGTGCATAAATTGGATTTAAGTGAGGCAGAGTTTCACGAAGTCATCAGCCTCACTCTCTTCTAAAGTCACTGAAGTCCAGTGGCAAGAGAAAAGTCAGTGTGACTGGGGATGGCTGGGATGCAGAGGACGACCTTTGCATCTTCATTGTCTGCCCAGGCTCTAAGAACTCCATAGTGCTTGCTTCCGTTGCCTTCATGGCTACTGGAACAAGTTGTTCTCATCTACTCATTCCATCAGGGGAAGTCTTCACCTGCTTGGGGTAGACATCACCATAACTCAACCATGGTTTTGAGGCCTGTCAGTTACCCTCAAACTAGTTTAGCCCATAAATGAGGTGTTCAGTGAGGATGATCACCCCTGGTGTGAGGGCTAGCCAAGTACCTTCCCCATTTACTGAATAGGGATAGTGAGGGTTAATTACAAAGGTTCTATGAACTCCTCAGAGAAATGCTACTTAAATATAGCATTATGCAGTTAGTTATATATATGGGCTACTTATCTTTAAAGATTGGCTTTAAAATTCTTTTTCAGGTGACATTTCTACCAAATGCCTTGAGAGATTTTTAACAGTCATGAGAATGGCTGGTTGGACATCTGCCAAAAAATCACTCTCCATGGGTTAGCTATAGATCTGTATTTCTTCTTCCTTTTCTTCTTCTTCCTTCTTCTTCTTCTTCTTCTTCCTTCTTCTTCTTCTTCTTCTTCTTCTTCTTCTTCTTCTTCTTCTTCTTCTTCTTCTTCTTCTATCATCATCATCATCATCATCATCATCATCATCATCATCATCATCATCATTATTTTAAAACCCTTACCTTCCATCTTGGAATCGATACTGTGAATTGGTACCAAGACAGAAGAGTGGTCAGGGCTAGGCAATGGGGGTTAAGTGACTTGCCCAGGGTCACACAGCTGGGAAGTGTCTGAGGCCAGATTTGAACCTAGGACCTCCTGTCTCTAGGCCTGGCTCTCAATCCACTGAGCTACCCAGCTGCCCCCTCCCTATTATTTTTTAAATAAAAATAAATACAATAGTAGAGAAAAAGAAAATAAGTTAGATCATTTGATATCATGTAAGTGTGCTAACATTCCAAGTACCAAGATCATGATTCATTACTTACTTATGGGGAAAGGCTTATGAAACCAACTTTCTTTCTCCTTAAACCCTTATCTTCTGACTTAGTATCAATTCTTAAAAACCCTTACCTTCCATCTTAGAAACAAAACTAAGTATCACTTCCAGGGCAACTAGGGTTAAGTGACTTGTCCAGGGTCTTACAGGTAGGAAGTATCTGAGGACAAATTTGAACCCAGGTCCTCTGTACTACAGACCTGAGGCTTTATCCACTACACTACCTAATGGCCCTGAAGCCAAATTTCTTGATTAAAAGGATTGCATACTGGAGGAAGAGCCATGCTAATAGAAGGAAAAAGAAAACAAATGTTGAAAGTCAGCTACATGTGTTAACCTGGGATGAACTTAATTTTATGATTATCACATAGTTATCCCATTACTATATGCTTGATAGATATGTTTGAGAGGTTTCCATTCTTCATTTCTAAGCAATAGTATATTCTCATATTACTAAATCTGAAATTCTAAGATGGGAAGGTAGCAAAAATTTATAGAAGATAAGTACATTTGGGTCTTAAAGCAAAAAAAAATTGATGACTAAATATTTTTAAATTGTTTAGAACCCACATAGTAATGAAATCTTATAATTTATGAAATGTTTTCAAAATACAGGGCAATTTAAAATGACTTTGTTATAGTTAGATCTAACTGACTTCAATTAAGCAAGACTTAGAAAGAGCCTTTTGAAAATTGTAAGCAATCTTTCCAAGTGTCTTTTTGGAGGATTTAGCTCCTTGTTAGTTGTGGAGTAAATGACTAGCCCCAGTTTTGGGAGGAAGAATCTCCAGAACACCATGTTTCCAAATCTCTTTGTTGGCTCTTGTAAAAAACTGTCTTAAAGAAAACAAAGGAGGTGTGGGTAATTCTCTGCCTACACTGGGAACTAGGAAACTTAACAAATCAAACTGTCTCAGTAAAGTTGACAGTGAAGGCTTTGCTGCATAATGTCAAGGCAGGACTTCATGCTAATCATCTCTCCATTGACTTTTCAGCCAGCTTGACATGATAGTAATAGTCATATTATTGGTAAAACTGAACTATAAAAACTTGCCTGTCAGTAGTAACATAGCTTCTCTTTTCCTTGTTAAGAGCCTCAGGGAGTGTGTGCTGCATAATAATTAAGGACTACAGGCTCATTGCTCTGCTTCTTATTCTTAATTTTGTCAAATGAATGGATTAGAGTAACAAAAAATCCAATAAACTGAGATCACAGAGATTTAGTACCAGTGGAATAGTCTTGTGATTTTATTCTCCGCTTTCTTTCTTCCTATCAGCATAGTATTATTTTCCAGTTGACTGTATCAGTCTTATCAATAGAAATCTTTTTTCTTTCTCTTTGTTCTTTCTAGTCTCTGATCCTCTTTTTCTTATAACATTATGCTTTAGAACTTTTATTAACACACCATCTATTTTATAATCATCAGTTTTAGCAACTTAAAGTGCAGGAAAAATGGTATGGTTTGGCATGATTTCTTTCAAGATTCTAGCCAAAATATAAAGCACTTACAAAACTTCATAAGCAAATGACCAAAAAAGGAAAAAACTAAATCTTCAGTCATTTTTATTATAAAAAATTTACTACATGATGCATTTCTACTCATATGTTTGCTACATAATATAATTTAAATATGAATAAGTATTAGTAGAAAGTTGATATTAAAGTTAAATATATTGATGATATGGTTATTTTCTAAAGTACAGAGACTACCTCATGTAGTAGCTAGAGAGCTGGTCTCTGAGTGAGAAAGATCTCGATTCAGGTCCTACCCTTGACACATACATTTACAGTCTGTGTGAGGATGGGATGCCATTTTACCTCTGTCCACGTGGAATCTAGAGATCCCAAACTTGTGGCCTAGTGAGATCTGATGAACCCCAAGTTTTAGGAATAGTTTGTAGGTTGGAGACCCCCAAAGCTTGTGCTTGTTCCCTGTTCCCATGAGAATCCACCCTGAAGGGAATCCCAGACTAGGAGTTGCAGACTGAATAATGGACCCCTAGGTAAATGCTAAATACCCTTTTGCCTTAGGTAGTCTTCCACATTGTATCAGAGACCCTTTCCCAGGAAGACACGCCTGGGCAGGGACCATCCTTTAGTATCCATTGTAAGTAGCCCCTTGGATAGTTCAACTAGTAGAGCAGAGGACTGTAGATCCTTAGGTCCGTGGTTGATTCCCGTTCTAAGGAGGAGTTGTCATCTAGCTTGGTGGCACTCCCAGGGTGTCAGGGACCAGAGCAAGCAGAGTTCAATCCTCAGATTCTGCATAAGGCATGTGGCACGTGGCTCTGAGTGGAGGCCTAATCAGCCCTGTTCCCCCTTTTCCTTAATTAAAGAGTGGCTTTTATGACTATTTAATAGTTCTGTGTTTTTTCAAAGTTAACACCTCTTAAGTGTCTTAAGGTAATTTTTAAAGATGAAGTTGCCAATTGGAAATGATAGAGGGGGTAGCTAAGTGGCTTAGTGAATTGAGAACCAGGCTCTGAGACTAGAGGTCCTGAATTCACATTTGACCTCTGATATTTCCTAGCTGTGTGACCCTGGGCAAGTCACTTAACCCTCATTCCCTAACCCTTACCACTCTTCTGCCTTGGAACCAATACACAGTATTGATTCTAAGACAGAAAGTAAGGGTTTAAAAAAGATGGTAGAGAGAGTTTTCTCTCTTGGAATTACTAATGAAAAATTATGTGTATGGACCACTATCTCAAAAAAAATTTAAAGAAAATAAAGCAAATATGCTTACACATATACATGAGCATGTACAAACATGCACATACAGACATATATACTTGAATTATCACCAAATTTCCTTTCCCCATCAGACATAGTTTTATTGTAGAGGAATTCCTTGGAAGGCAGGAGCAATGAAATTTGGAGAAAATCATTGGCAAGAAAATATCAAACTTGATTTTAGTTAGAAGTCTCCTTAAATTCTTTTTCTTACAACAGCTTTTTCTTTTTTCTTTTCTTTTTTTTCCAGCAGGCATCTCAAGCAAAACTGTCCTGCAGATTGACTATAAATGTTTTCACACAAACTCATTAGCTTTTAAATCTGCCTATGAACTGCAAAAAAAGTGAATAAGCTTTGAAAATATGCATTCCTTAAAGTACAAAAAAAATCCCTAAATAGGCTTTTATTTTGCGGACAGATCTCATTCATCAAGAAACATCAAAATAATTGTCACGGCTAAAATTTTTAAAAGAAACCAAGGAGCCCTTGGCACAAGTATAAAACTTGGTGTTGCTTGCTTGGCTTGATGCCTTAAACTGATTTTTTTGTCCTGTATATCATTCTGTTCTGTGTGGTGGATGTGTGTTTTGCCCTAGGGACAGGAAACTGCTGAACAAAATACATTCAATTTAGTAGCCAGTGCTAGTCCTTTAGGGATTTACTAATCTTGAGAGATTAGTAAGTAATGAAGGCAAAGGTTGATACTTTAATGCTTCACACTAGGGCAGACAAATGATGAACTAGTTTGGATTAAATGATTTGTAAAGTGAAATAATCAATCCAATATCAATCAGAAGGAAATTGTTCCTATTGAAATGTCCATAAAGATGTATAAATTTTTTTTAATCTTTGATACTTTTGCTATCAGGGTCACTAAATTGATGCATCTGGAAAAAAAATTTTTTTTCAATTTCTATTAAGTCTCTTTATTTATGTCCAGACTTATCACATTTAGGCTGACCTTGAATTTTTCCCTAGGTAGTCATTTGTATGCCAATTTAGTTTGAGATCACATAATTGTAATAGAAAATTAATAGGTTAACTCCCCCCTCCCCCCCCATAATCAAACACTTTACAGAAATTACTAGTTTGTGATACAGAGTATAGATAATGCAGAAGGAATAAGTCACGGTGCTTTGTCTTATTGGATATTTTTCCATCTATGATGCTGTGGAAATGAACATTTATCTCTAGTCTTTTATTGTGATATTTGCTTGTATCTGATTTGAGCTGGAATGTTATATGCAGTTAACACTCAAGTTATTTCTATAATGATGGGAGTAGTTCCTAGTGGGTTTATTTCTGGAAGCCAGTGAGGCTGACAGAAACCTAGGGAGGATGCTTTCTGAAGTTTAGCTTTGGGTCTAGAATTTGAACTTATACCATTGGCTGAAGTTGTTATTTCATGGGCACAAGTTGAGAAAGTGAGGTGATACTTTTGTTGGGAAGACAGGATGCAGTAGATTAAAAAAAAGGTTAAAGCATGGAAGTATTTTGAAAGACAGTGTGGTAATAATACTGCTGAGGACCTAGGTTTGAACCCTAGCTTTGGTGTTGATTAACTCTTTGACTTTGAGCAAGGCACTTAACCTTGTTTTCTTTCATTTTTCATTTATGTTTCCTTACAGCTCTTATTCTGATACCATGAAATCACATGGGTGATTTACCTAAATAAACCTAACCTAGAGATTGAAAAAACTGTATCTAGAATCAGGTAAGAAATGTTTAAGTCCTTTAGAATTTATGTGAAGAAGAGATAGCTAGATGCCTGGATAGAATGCCAGGTCTGGAGATAGGGAGGTCCTGGGTTCAAATTTGACCTCACATAGTTCCTAGTTGTGGGATCCTGAGCAAACCACTTTATACCCATTGCCTAGCCCTTACTTAGTATTGATTCTAATACAGAAGGTGAGTTTTTTTTTTTTAAAGAATTTATATTTAGAAAAGGGCATAGATGCATTGATGAATTTTCAAAGCTGGTAGTAAATTGCTTTAATGTGTTGTTCACTGTTTAGTTAATATGGAGATCACCTGGTAGGGATGAGTCTGATTGTTGTTGGTGGTAGTAGCATAATGTCCCTGAACTAAAAACACCTTGGAGTCCAGTTCTTTAGGGAGCTTCCTAGGTGGGGCAAGGAGATATCTTGTACTAATAGATAAGGAATATCAGGAAGTAAGGAGCACAATTTAGGAGAGTTCCTCTTAAAGAAGCTCTACTATCCAACATTAGCATATCTCTCAAGTGGTCATCTAATCTTTACTTGAAGATATTCAGTGAGATTCTTCTCTTTAAAAGAGCCTATTTCACTTCTACAGAGTTAGCTACAATTATTCAAAAGTTTTTCCCAACATCAAGATTAAATTTGCCTATTTGAGATTTTTACCCATTGTTCTTCATTTCACCTTCTGAGGCCAAACAGAACAAATCTAACCATATCTTCCTTAGTAAAATGCAAGGGGAAGGGTTGGACCAAATGGCCTCTTAAGTCCCCTTCCAACTTGAATTTCTTGATTCAGTGTTCTCTGATCCTATAAATACTTGATTACTATCATTCTACCCTCAGGTTACTTTATCTTGACTCTCAAATGATATAGAATTAGGACCTTTACCATTTTCATTAACCAACTGGATGCTCTCCTAGTCATCAGTATCAATATTTTTTTAAATCAATATCATTCTTAAACTGTGGTTCCAGTGCTGATAATATACCAGCATAATATACCATACCATATGTGGCAAACTTTAAGTCTAAAGTATTCCTTTCATCTTCTAGTTCTGTCAAAAAAGAAAACTAGTTTAGTCTGACTTGATCTGTTCTTTATGGAGTCATGTTGGAGGGAGAAATTAGTTTGGATTTAGGAAGTTTTAGAGGCAACGAATCATTTTTGTTGGTCAATTAATTTTCTAGCACCTTGATGATGATAAGTCTCTCTGCATGTAGCTTAGACAAGTTCTAGGACAGCAGACACAGATTCTGTTGGCAGAATCATACTTGAAGCCTTTTCAGTATGAGAGAACCTGTCACTTTGTGTGTGACTAACATAGCCTTTGAAAATTACATACCAAAGTGAAGCATCTGGGCAGGTCTTTTCTTGATGGTTCAATTTCTTGGTCCCTCTGAATTAGTTGTTATTTTTAAAATTAATTTCAATAAGCACTAAATAAATCTTAAAACAAGAGGTGCAATACAATGGTAGAGATGAAGAGGTTAAGGAAGTCTTAGACCACATTTCATTTGAATTGGATTTTAGAGGATTATGGGAATTCAAAAGGCAAAGATGGGAAGGAAAACATTTTTGGTTTAGGGAACTTGATGGTAACAAAGGCACAGACTGAAAAAAAGCAAAGGGCTTTGTCAATTTGGAAAAACACAGAACCACTAAAAATAGTCATAAAACAAAATCTTTAATCAGGGAAAGAGACAAGTCCTTAATATTCAGCCACCGCATAGAACCAAATCGTTTAATACCACACAGAGCCAAGGCTCTGGGGCTCTAGAGACAGTGTCTCCGGGAAATTTACCATCAAAGATGATTTTCTAAAGAATAATAGAATATAGGGGTCTTAATATACCTTTGGGGAAATTAAGGACAGAAAACATATGCTGACACGTTGCAAGCAGGCTTGGGAAAGAGGCTGTAGCAGAGGCTGGTCTTCCTGGGAATGGATCTCTGCTTCAGTGGGGGAACCGTCTAAGACAAAAAAGGTTATTGAGGACTAAGCATTTCTATCATTCCCATTCAGGATACTTAATGGATGCTTGGTGATCCATTTTTCTGTCATAAGACAAAGTCAGTTTGAGACTTCCCCTAAAGGCAAGTTCCCAAGGGACAGGGACAAATTTGTGGCTCCCCAAAACCCAATTGACAGCTTGTATAAGGGATAGAGAATATCACTACTCTTCTTCCCTTGTAAATAAACTTGTTCTATATTCACTATGTCTTGGCAAACACTTGTCAAGGCATGCCTTGCCTTATTTTATGCAATACATGTTCTGCTGGAAAGTGTGAATAAGTTAACTTTGTTTTGAAACAATATTTTCCAGTTATAACTTCAGAGATCTAATACCATGAATTTCTGTTCCCAAAAAGCTTCCTAGTTTTCTATAAAGAAAAATATACTTGTATTAGAACGAGGATCATCAATTAAAGAGATTTTCTAGTGATTCAGTTGATTATAGGAATAATCAACCTTTAATTCCAACTTTTGAAGTACTAGGGATTAGTATGACTTTATTATAATCTTTTCTTCTTTCTTAGACTCTCTCGTTAGCTTTAGCCAGTGCCTTGCAGTTTAATGCTTTATGACCCCTTTGTTGTTTCTTATGTTTTGATTTTGTTTTCCCAGTTAGATTATAAGTTCATTAAAGACAATTATCAATTTTTATAGTATTTGGGTATTGTATTGAAATTGCTGGTGGGTTATTTGGATTAGAGAGGTAAAGGAATAATTTTGGAGAAAAGGAACAAGGAGAACTAAGGTTGTCGTTTTTTTAATCTTAATGCTAAAGCAAAAACAAGTTCAACTTTCCACATCTTTTCAAATATTCTGTAGAAGGGCATAGGCCTACATATATTTTATAGAAACCAAGTAACATTTTGGAGGTCTTTGTCCCTATGAAATATATTCCTTACCTCAAGCACTTTTGATTTCTTTTTGAAATATCTATTTTTGTTTTGCAAAATGGTGAATTTTTTGGGATAAAGTTTTAAAACAAATGGAAAGTCCAAGGAGAAGATCCTCTGTATTTGTAATGCTTCTTGGGTGAAAATATCTGGCTAATATATTTGGTTAAAAACATAGTGATATAGCATAATATCGCATGAGACAAAATTTCAGAATTGTTTTAATTTGGCTTTTAGTGATTTTTTTTTTATGATTTGGGACAGGTTTTCATGTGTTTATTATAGTCTACAGTTCTTAGTCTGAAAAATAAATTTTTGACCACTCATTTATTGAAGTGTGGATATCTCTTGGTGTTTTCAAGATATGAACACTTCTGAAATGGTAGTAAGAAGTAAAGTCCTAAAAAAACACACCTCTTACCTTCTGCCTTGAAATCCATACTAAATATCTATTCTAAGGTAGAAGAGTGGTAAAGGCTAGGCAATTGGTGTTAAGTGACTTACTTGTCCAGGGTCACAAAGCTAGGAAGGGTCTGAGGCCATATTTGAACCCAGGACATTTTGTCTCTAGGCCTGGCTCTATCCATTGAGTCACCTAGCTGCCCCACGAGTCAAGTCTTGATTCCTCTTAAAAAAAACAACACAAAAACAATCCTTTATTTTCCATCTTAGAATCAGTACTGTGTATTAGTTCTAAGACAGAAAGAGTGGTAAGGGGTAAGTAATGGAGGTCAAGTGACTGACTCAGGGTCACACAACTAGGAAGTATCTGAGACTAAATTTGAACCCAGGACTTTCAGTCTCTAGGTCTGGCTCTCAATCCACTGAGCCATCTACCTGTTCCCTTCAATCCTTTTAATACTAATATCTCCCCTCTAAGATTTTCTCCAATTGTATATATCTTGTTTGATCTTCTTTGTACATAGCTATTTTCATGTTATTCCCCCATTAGACTGTGACCGTTTTAAATGCACGAGCTATTTTTTGCTTTTCTTTTTATTCCCAGCATTTAGTATAGTCACTTTGTCGTATTGATAAAATGTATTAACTTGAATTTGGAGATAAGTCTCAATCACATTGGGTGTTAATCACACAACTATAGAATTCAAACATAGGTGACATAGTGGCGACCATCCAGAGCAAACTCCTCATTTTGCAGAAGGGAAAACTGAGTTTCAGAGAGGCTAGGTAACTTATCTGAGGTCACAGAGATAATAACAGTATAATAAGAATTCAAATCGAGATTCTCTGACTCAAAATTAAAACTTTTTTCCACTAAATTATGCTAAAATTAATACAATTTGATGTACTTTGCTTTTTTTTTTTAGTCTGGAGAATAGATTCAATTGGATAATCAAATTATCATTGTTAAATGTGTTAGAAGTAGGTCAGCCAGTGCTAGTTAAAGTTTTAGTAGTGTAGCTGACACTCTTCAGAACAAAAAGATATAGCTCCTCAGGTTCAAATTAGTTATGTTTTGAAAATTAATAGTTCCCTAGGAATCAAAATATTTTTTTTTGCTTCTTCCTTTAGAAGGTAATATGAATTTGTGTTTACTGTTTTGGTCACTTAAAGTCTCATGATGTAGGCAACAGATTTATGTCTAATTTTGAATAATAAATTCATCTCAGAATCATCTTATTGGGGATATTTATTCATTAGTCATGGTCAACAAGCAAATATCAAGCACCTAACATGTACCAGGCAAGTGCTAAACACTGGGAATACAAAGAAAGCCAAACGACAGTACCTACTCTGAAGGAGATCATGATGGGGAAGATATGAAAATACCTAGGTATCAACAACAACAACAACAAAAATACATATGTATATGATGAATCAGAAATAACAGAGGGAAGGCATTAGCATTAAGATAGATCTCAAGATCTGAATAAAATATGAATGATCATAAAATTTTTTGAACTTTTATTTACATAAATTTCTTTCCATCTTCAGGCTAATAAATTCTATTGCCTTAGATTATCCCCAGAAAAACACCAACAAAAAGCCCAACCAAAGAAAAAAAAATCCCCAAACAACTAAGTCTTTTACCATTTTCTTTAGGCAAACCTCAAACTCTTTACTTTTATCCAAAGGCAGTTCCCTCCCTCCTCCACCCCTTTCCCTTTTGGCTTGGTTTATGGGAGACTGGAGCTCTTAAAGGATGTTTTCTTGAAAATAGATCTATTCTTGTCTGTCCTAGTATTGTTGGCTGGAACTTGTACTCATTGGCTGCTTTTACTCATTGATATTCAGCTTGATCTGTAATAGCCAAGAAGGCATCAAAGGATTAGAAGTTGGGCAATGAAGGATCAGATGATGGCCCTACTGAGAAAAGATGCAAATATCTCCTGGAATACTGTTACCAATTTTCATTTTCTTAAGCCTTTTTAGCCAATTAAAATAGAGAATTCTTTTGTAGCTCTTTTTTTGGGGAGGAGGGGGAAGTGTACATTGTTTTTAAAGATAACCTTTTTTGCCTTTTTATAGTTTGTGCATTTTTCTTATTTATTAGAAAGAAATCTTGCTAAACTATCTGCATATGGGAAGTAAATTTGCCTTTTGTTTCAGAGGTAATTTATTTAGAGTGATGTAAACTAAATTGTTATAAGAGCTTGACTCAAAAGTCCCAGCTATGAAAGCAAGTATAAGAAAATCGGGACTGACAACATTTAGCTTTTTTAAGGATGTCTGAGAAACACATTTTTATTACTCTTAAGTCAAAGGAAAATATTTAAAGAATTAGAATGATAGACTTTCTAGGGTAGGCCTCCTGAGCCCTCCAGTAAGGCAATGATCAGAATTCTCTAAAGTAGAACAGCACTTCTTTCCCATCTTTTTTGCATATGTCACATGATCTTGGCCTCAGACATCTCCATTGCTGATGTTGCTTCTCTTTCCAGTTCTCTATGGCTACTTTGCTTTCTCTTTAAGATGAGAAAAGCTAGAATTCTGGGCTCTATCCATCACAGGATCAGATAAAAAATCAAAACAGATCAAATTATATATTTGACACATGTTTATACAGTTTAAATAATGGTAATCATCTGTTTCTTCATATAAGCAGGGGTAAGTGTGAAGAAAATCTAGAGAAAAGTTATGGAATTTTGTGGCATTTTCCTGGTGACTGGGAAATATTTTTGATATTAATAGGAAAGAAAACACCTACAAGTCCTTTTTCTGTGCATTATTTAGTAGTTGAAACTTTTGAAGATGAAGTCATGGAGTACCATTATTTTCCCCATAAAATTTTGATTAGTACCCTTTTAGAAATGGTATCCTACATTGTCTGGAACATTGGTGGTCTTGCCTCTGATAGTTACTGCCTCTGTGACCCTGGAGAGTTTACTTAACTTTTCACTGCCTTGGGCAACACTAATGCCCAAGATTATAGAAATTATAGAATTATAGAAAATAGTTAATCTGCTTAGTTATAAGTTTTTCTCTGGAGACTCCCTACATTGATCAAATCATAGGTTAGGTTTTTAAAAAAATCCTTTTCTTACCCTTCTTTACTAAAGTGCTTAGTAGATAGGTTTTTTTTTAAAAAACTGTATTTGCTTTACTATTCCTACATAGCACAGAATGATCTCAAATCAAGTTATTTATTTTCCTTAATTTTGGAAATGTTCTACAGATATTTTTGAATGTGTAGGGGTTAAATTCTAAGATTCAAATGGAGTCAAGAAGAATTGCTCAAATCTCACCTCAGACACTTTATGTTTGTTTGACCCTGGACATGTCACTAAACTTCTTGTGGTCCCAATTTCCTCATCTGTAAAATGAACATAATAATAACATCTACCTGACAAGGTTTTGGTGAGAATCAAATAAGATAATATATGTAAAGTGTTTTATAAGCCTTAAAGTCCTATGTAACTACTAGTTATTATTGTTATTAGTCTTTTAAATTAATATTCTCAGAGTATGACTCATGATGAATTGTATACTTAATAAAAAAGAATTGGTGAACTGACAGAAGTCATTTTATTAGATGTGAAAATAAGATAATAAAAATAAGTAGACAAAATGAAAAAAAATAGCAACTTAAAAGCTTAACTTGCAGAACAATATTTTTTTAAGAAAACTTTTTATTAATGCTCTTTTGTCTTTATAGCATAATCTTAATGCCTCCTGTAATGAATCTCCCAATATGATAAAGAAAAACAACTGGGCACAAATATCCAATGCCACATTTGTGAAAATCTATATAGAGTATTTTGTCATAAATTGTTTCCTACCTCATTTCCATGCAGGTGGAATTTCATTTCATTATCTGTTCACTGGGGTCTTAATTTTTTCCCCCTACTTTTCAGAGTTCAACTGCATTGTATTATTTTTTATTGTATATTTTAAGGCATTGTTTATATTGTTCTCTTTATTCTGCTTGGTACATTAGTTCATATGATTCTTCCCATATTTCTAGAGATTAATTATCTTTATAATTTCTTACTCTGCAATAATCCATTAAATGAATATGTCACAGTTTTTCAACAATATCTCAATTGATGGGTGCTTATTTTGTTTCTAGTACTTGTTACTACAAATAGAACTGGTAGGAATATTTTGGCATATGTTAAATGCTTATTTCTGTCCTTGATCTCTTTGCAGTATAATAATAATAATTGCCAATAAATATATAACACTTTAAAGGTTAATAAAATATTTTGCATATATTTTTTATTTGATCTTTACAACAATCCTGTGAAGTAGATGCTATTATTATACTTATTTTACATATTAGGAAACTGAGGCTGATGGAAGTTAAGTGGCTTGACCAAGGTTATACTGTTAGTAAATTTCTGAGGCAAGATTTATATTCATTTCTTTGCAACTCTTTATTTACTTTGTTATCTAGCTGCCTACTATAATTTTAGCACTATTCAATGGTTATGGATAAATTGTTCCTTTTTTACATAAATTCAAATAGAAATTCAATATGACTGGAACACTTTACAACTCTATAAGTGGGGTATTATATCTCAGTTTTCCCAGCCCCTCCCATTTTGACCACTCCCATCTTTTGCCATTTTTGACATTTAAGTAAGGTGAAGTAAAACCTCAAAGCTGTTTTAATTTGAATGCCTTGCTATTAATAGTTTGGAGCAGGCTTTTATGAGGTCTTTATAGTTTGCAGTTCTTAGTTTGAAAACTATTCATTGTCTTTGACCACTTATCTAACGAGGGATGTCTCTTGATGTAAGACACACTTCAAAATACACACACTTGCAGGAGATGTTATAAGAAATGAGGGTAAGGAATCATTGATTTATCTAGTATTATTGTTTATTCATATTTACCTCTTGACTTCTGTATTTGTATGTCAAATTTTCTACTGATTTTTGGCCTTTGCAAGTAGCTCCTCGCTATCACTAGTCTAGAATGCTCTCCCTTCTCACCTTTACATTTGGAGTCCCTGACTTCCTTCTTTCCCCAGCTCATAGTGGCCAGCCATAGCAAGGTGGCTCAGTGAATAGACAGCAAAGCCTAGGGATGAGAGGTCCTGGGTTCAAATTTGGCAGCAGATACTTCCTAGTTGTGTGACCGTGGGCAAGTCACTTAACCCCAAGTGCCTAACCCTTACTGCTCATCTGTCCTTGGATATGTAATATTGATTTTAAGACAGAAAGGAAGGATTTCCAAAAAAAGAAAAGAAAGAAAAAGAAAAGAAAGTATTCAGCTGAAGCACTAGCTTTTATTAGAGAGACACTTCCTGTTTAGTGTTTCCCTTAACTTCTAGTGCCTTCCTCTCCAAAGCTACCTTGTGACCTCTTTTTTGTCTTATATTGATTTTTATATGAACGTGTTGTTTCCCCTGATAGAATGTGAGTTTCTGGAGGGCACAGTACATTTAATGTAATGTACACATAATTGATAGGAAAGTGCTTGTTAAGTTATTAGGGGGCAAATATTGCTTCATTCTTTTGGTTAATGGCATTTTGCTATCACTTTCTATTGTAAAGATGCTGGAAATGACCATTGTAGAAACTAAGAATATTCTCTTTATATTGTCCAATAACTACTTTTTCTATATAAATATGGTGAGAGATTGAGCTGTAGACATTTAGCTTGCCTGTTCAACTTTAAATTCACTGTGTACTATATTTGCCTTGTAAACTGCCTATACAATTGGAGGGCACTTTTAAAATGTTATTGCAGGGGGCAGCTGGGTAGCTCAGTGGAGTGAGAGTCAGGCCTAGAGACAGGAGGTCCTAGGTTCAAACCCGGCCTTAGCCACTTCCCAGCTGTGTGACCCTGGGCAAGTCACTTGACCCCCATTGCCCACCCTTACCAATCTTCCACCTATGAGACAATACACCTAAGTACAAGGGTTTAAAAAAAAAAAAACCAAAAAAAAATGTTATTGCTGTTTCTCTTCCTAAGGTATGTTAACTTCTTTCAGATTTAAGCATATTTAGATTAGAAATCTACTCATGAATTTTTTTTCCAGTTTTATTCTACCTAATGACAATGGAAGCTTATAGGAAACCTTGTCCAATTAAACAACCTTTTATAAAACATTTACTAAGTATCAAGTACTCTAAACGTGCTAGGATACACATTTTTAAAAATTAATGCTCAAATTATTTGATAATTGAAAATTTTCAAAACCACTTTGACATTCTAATTAAAGTTACCACATCTGTTCTTTTAACAGAAACATTTTTAAGTGAATTAAGTTTCTTCATTTTGTTTGAAATGTTATCTATATTGGTAAAACCATTGAAATAAGGAGAGAAATTATGATACAGCTCATAAAGCTATAGATACAGCTTTTCATTGGGAAATGAAAGCTTATCAGAGAAGTTAATGAGGATACTTCAGAAAATGAAGGAGATTATTAGAAAGCCCATGGAGTCAATGAAGTGGGAATTGTCACAGTGGGGAAATAGGGACCTTATAATCATTTAAATATAACTTAATGCAGTGGAAAGAGTAACTAGTTATTTTGGATGAGTTTGAGAAAGAGAAAAATGATTCACTTACTAAGAAAACTTTTTCTTTTGGTCTGGACCAAAAAAAAAAAAATTGGGGAAACGGCGATAAGAAGAATTTGTCTGGTAATGGGTTGAGGATGAGAAATAGTAAGTGGACAACCTGAAGGTTCCATTGATAGTCTCAGGATGTCAAGAGACATCAAGAAGGACCATTAGAATGTCAAGTTCACCCCCTGTCGCAAACTTATGGAAAAATCACAGTTCTGTTGAACAATTTGGTCTGGATCTATGATTTCCTTGGTGTAGGGAGTTTCCTGGTGAGGAAACTGACTACTAGGGCAGAGCAGTGTCTTCTCCACAGACTTTATTGTATTGCCTGATAATGCTGAGAGGTTAAGAGATTTGCAAGGAATCACTTCAGACAATATGACTTGAATCTTCTATGCATGCCTCAATGGCTAGTACTTTGATGTTAATAAAGAAATTAATTGAACCAATATTAAAAGATTAGGGAAAAGGAAGTGATAATACATCTTTCTAGATTCTATACAACTTGTTTCTCAATCACACACACACACTTTTTATATCCTTTGTGATTTAGTCAAAATAATACTGAGTTTGAAGTCAGAAGATCTGAGTTCTGGTTTTATCTCTATCCCTTACTTGATCTTGGATAGGACATTTCACTTCTTTGGGGCTCAATTTTTCCTTCTGTATAATGGAGATAATTATACCTATACTACCTACTTCACAGGATTATTCTGAAGATCAAATGAGATAATGACCATAAAGTGCTTTTATACATTCTCATGTAAAGCCTCATAGAAATGGTAGCAGTTTTTATTATCCATAAATCATTCTACCTTAAATACTCTCTCTCTCTCTCTCTGAATTAGGTCCTATTTCCCTCATTTGGATTAGGGTGGGCATTAAAATACACATTTGTCTCAGAGTCAAACATAGTCTGATGCTTGTCTAATGATTTTCAGTGAGTTTATCTGAAATCCTTCTGAATCATAGAGGTAGCTAGAATGACACTTAAGTGTTGAATTTGTTATAATGTTGTTACATAAAAAGGATACTATGAGGTCCATGTGTGATGGGTAGTAGAGTACCTCAGAGTATTGTGTTCTGGAAAATTCTATGGTAGTATTTACATAGAGAAATTTTTCTCTTAAACCTGGATTCAGTAACAGTGTATTACTTTCAAACAAACTTGACTGTGTGGTAGAAACATAATTTTTAAAAACCTTTCATTCAAAGTCATACATTCTTATACTAAACTGATAGAATTTTATGATTTAAAATAACTAGCCTCCTCTCTGCTATTTTTAAAAATAAGAGAGTAGGCTGTATAATATATAGGGATGACCTCAACCTCCTTTCAGCCCTCATAAAAGTTCTAGCCTATCCTTTAAAGCCAGGCAGAGCCTATCAGTGTGCTGGGGTGATCAGAGGGCTGTCTTAGAATCAGAACACATGAATTAGTTGTGGCTGTCCCACTTATTGGATGCTATAATGGGCAAGCCAGGTATCATCTCTGATCCTTAGTTTCCTCATCTGTAAAATGAGAATAATGATGCTTATACTATTTGCTGTTGTGAAAAAAGTGCTTTAAAGTGCTAAATAAATATGAGCAACATAATGACATAATCTATAATTAGACTTGTGATATACATATATATATATATATATAAATCTATAATTAGAATTTAAACCTTCATTGATACAATTTTAGGCAGATGCAAGTAAGAACTTGCATAGAATGATGGCCGAGGAAAGCAGTCATCCAGTTTTTATTCCTTTGCTATTATCATTCTTATTCCTGTCCATAGTAACATAACCAGTTCTTAATGAACATGCAAAATACCATGTACTTTCCCTATAAATGAGCATTTATCTTGGGTAGTGTTTTAGTACAGATATTTAATCATATATCATTAGAATTATTATTATTTTAAAACAAAATCCCTCTCTTTCCCATTCACTCTTCATTGTAAAGGTAATAAGTAGTGCCTGAAGTGGAGAAAGCAGTTACCAAGTGGCTTCGATCTTCCTTTGCAGCATATTGGGAACACAGTTGTTTGACCTGTGGCTGCAGATAGAATTCACTGAGTTGAGGAAGCAGTGATGACTCTCATAACTAGTTGATACTATACTACAATAGCTTTTGATAAAGAAATGTGTTAACTTAGTAATAGCTCTGAAAGTGTTGTAACTAAGCAAGTTAATAGATGTATTAACATTTAATCAATAAATAATTTATAGCACAATTTTAAAAGTTTTTGATTAAAACCTGCTAAATGAGATTTGATAATAAGTTTAGGACTATGCTGTTAAAAGCATTCACATACCAGAAGCATTAAGCTTGATGCCACTAAGACTTACTTGAAATCCCAGTTAAATATAAAGATCTTATAAATATTATCTGTCTATGTTGACCCCACCTCCATACTTTTGATAATATGTATACCATTATGGTTAAAGTATAACTTGTTGCATTTCTACTCTCAGGAGATTATAAGACCCACTGCTATATTCTTCCTTAATTGAGTAACATTATCACAACATTGGATGGGAATTGCCAGGATAAATAACAAATGTTACTTTTGAAACTTGGAAACTAAAAAAAATATCTAATTTCTAGTCTTATTGATTCATAAGAACTTGAATTTTTAAATCTGTGCCACATCATCTCTTTCCTCTACTCTCCTTCAGCTTTCTGGAGATTACAGCAATCCAGGATTTAGGGTGTCTGACATGTAAGAATGCATTTTAGCTTTTGTTTTTCATTTCCTGGACTCATTTCCAGGTGAGAGAGATTTGAAGTAAATGGAGCCATATTTTAGGCTTCCCATTTCCTTACCTAAGAGAAGATAAATATCAATAGTAAGGATTTAGAAAGGTGAAAAATGCGACCTTTTAAAAGAATTGGTCTGGTGTAGCTAGGTGGCTAAGTGGATTGAGAGCCAGGCTTAGAAATGGGAGGTTGTAGGTTCAAATCTAGACTCAGATACTTCCTAGCTATGTGACCCTGGGCAAGTCACTTAGCCCTAATTCCTTAGCCTTTACTGCTTTTCTGCCTTGGGATCAAAACTTAGTATTGATTCTAAGACAGAAAATAAGGATTAAAAAAAAAAAAGAATTGGTCCATCATGTCCATATGTTGATGACTGTTGGTAGACCTTGTTCACTTGTTTGCTAAGTTTCCTTACTTTGGCTTCATTAAGTATGCTTGTATTTGGTACTTAGATGCAAAAAGAACCTGCTGTTTGTTGTCTCTGTGCAGGGCTGATGAAAAACAGTATTAACAGATATTGCAACCATCACATTTTGCGGTAAACCTGGCCTCATCTAACTTGATGCAATTATATGATAATTTTATGTTCTCCTACATATACTAAAATAATGTTATAGAAGCAGCTTGGTATCAAAGCAGGGAGGAGACATATATTCAATTCCCATCTCTATACTATATTTTGTGACCTTGGGTAAGTCATTTTACCTTTCTGAGCTCTTATCTGTAGAACAAGCATATTCATATTTGAACCTCTCTCAAAGGCTTTTGAGATTTCGATGAGAGAAAGGTATTTTAAACTTCAAGTGCCACATAAATACCCAGTGTCACAGGTCTTGGTTTGTGTTTGGTATAGACCACTTCGAATTTGAAAGTTTCTTGTTAAAAGATACACAGCTTGACCCATGGCTACATTGTCTCTTCCCCCATCCCTCCAACTTGAAATGATTTTTTAATTCCTTGGCATCTTGAGATTACTTTAGATTTAGCTGAACTTTGAACTACTGTGAGCCTAGATATATGTGTGTGCGTACACACACCCTCACTCACACACAAATACACAATTCTGAACTTTTATTAGCAATTGTATATTCATAATATAGCTATTTATGAATCAAACAATCTGCATTTTCATTTATTATCTGAGATGCTTTTCTTTAAAAGCATTTAAGATTGGCAAAGAATCCTAAAATACTTAAAACAGCCAATGTGTTGATGCTATTTTTTTCCAACAATATATCATGAATCACAAAACAGCTTCATCTTTTGCTAACATTAAGTTGAGTATAAAGTATATTTGTTTTCAAGCTAGTAAGTTAAAAAAAAATAAAAAATCCATTTGAAAATTCCTTTCAGCATTGCTGAAATTGTAACCAGTAGTCATTGCTACTGTTATGTATGTGTACCAGATCTTAATATCAATCAATATTGGCTGGATTTATTATCTAGAAACTGGTCTGTCTTCTTTTGAGAACCTGCTATGGCTATTTTTGTACAGAGGAGTGGTTTCTTAACCTTTTGGCCTGGTCCATATCTAACTTAAATACCTTTTTTAGCTTAAAAGAAAAAAAAGGAATAGAGGACAGAAAAGCAGAAAGATGGCAACTCTCCCTTATTGAATATCTTTATTGAGAAGGTGATAATGAAAACATTAGTTCAGTTCAAGTGAGTAACTTTGATTGCAACAATAAAATGGACTTCTAGGTTGATATGAACTACAAAGCTATACTTACAACTAAAGTTTTTTTTTTTTGCCAATAGGAACAGACTAATTATGACAGCTACCTAATCCATACTCTTGATGTAACTCATGAGTCATTCAGAATTACTAAATGGTTCCACATTTTTCTTGTGCAAGGTTAGCCATTCACAGAAGGAACACTTTGGTTCTTTGCCAGTTTCCAGAGATATTAAGGAGGGAAGAGAGCCCCAGGATTCAAGACTTCTAATAACCCTGAGGAGTGCTGGATATCTAGATTAGGTCTGCAACTTTCTGGAACATCTTGGAATTTTCACAATATCACTAACTTGTTTTATAACCCCCTGGGTCATCCAGAGTAAATATCAGCCAAAAGTTCAGAGTGGATATCCCTTAGGGTGACTATGGGGTCTGCTTCATCTATTTGGTTCTATGGCTCTTATATTCTACAGTTTGTATTCTCAGTGAGCCCAAATGTAGCCAAGTTAGAGGCTGGATCATGTTGGCACCATTAATATTCATAACAAGGCCACTAGGGATCCCTAATATCTTGCCATTCTTGGTCATGTACAGTTGGGGAAAGCAGTATACTATTGCATATTCAGAAGGATTTGAGAATGAAGTAATATAACAATAAAAGTAATGGTTTTACACATCAATCAGCCTTCTCTATAACTTCATCCCTTTCCACAAATTAAACCTGATGTAGTGGAAAGAATAACAGAGATCTGGATTATATTCCAGGTTTTGCACCTAATATGATTTGGTACATCAGACAATTTACTTTACTCTTCTGGGTTCAGTTTAACTTACTTGTAAACTAAAGAGGATGGAGTAAATTATCTCAAAGGCCCCTTCAAACTCTAAGGTTCTATGATTCAAGTAGCATCATTCATTTCTATTGTTTTATTGACATTCCATTCCCATGAGGAGTGTTGATAAAACTGAATAGAAGTCTTGCCTGAATCTGTCAGTATAGGAAAACTTGGTTCACTTGGCATAGAATTTTCCACTGTAGATGATAATCTTTGGAACTTCTTGCTTACAAGAATACACCAGTCAGTGAAACTGAGTTTTCAGAAGGAGAGGAGGCAGATGCTGTCCTTTGCATCTCTCCCTAGACCAGAATTAATGACACTATATGTTTGTGTTTTAGCCTTTGAAAATTTGGCTTTTTTTCATCTCTTCCACCTGTTCTTGACATTGAAATGTACAAAACCATTCAACCAGTTTCTCACACTTGTTTGTATGGGTCTCAGATTTTCACTCGAGAATCACTCCAATCCCATTGAAAAAGGACAGAAACAGATCAAATTCCATGAGACACGTGCTGCCAAGATTCCAAAGCTTTGTTTCAGAGCTGTTCCTGTGGAACAGAAAACTAATTCAAGCACAGTTAATAAGAGCTCAGTTACTTGGCTGAGGAACTTAGTTTCCAATGTCTGGTTATTCTAAAAGCAATACTTTGAACCTTGTTCCTATAAAATAATTCTTCTTTTTCCAGTTTCTTCTCCTCCCCTACCCCCCAGTTCAATGGATTCTGATAGAACTGACCAGTAAGGAAAGTTTTATTGTATAATTTGAATGACTTATAAATATTCAGTGTCTTTTGGATGTATACTAAATTAGTATATATCTTGTCATTTAAAATCATTTTTATATAGTGCCACCTGCTCCGGGCTGTTCTATTTTTACATATTCATCCAGTAGAAGTAAATGTTATGTGGTATAAGAAAAATTTGACATTTGGTGTTAGTAACAAAGTAACTCAAAATCAAGAATGCTGTAAGGAGAGAGTGACTGAATGATTACTGCAGGGCATTTCTTTATCTTGCTTTTTAGATAGAGGCTCAAAATGTTAACTTTGTTGTTTATGCTTCCATTCAACAAATATTTTTAAAATATCTATCTTGTGCAAAGACCTGTATCAGGTGCTATGGGAACATATAAAGACAAAAAGTGATTCCTCCCTTTAAGAAATTTATGATTCTATAATCCTTTAATCTACTAGGGGTATTAGACTAGAGAGGCCTGGGAGAGGTGCTCATAGAATACTGAAGGAGTCCTAAGGAAGGAGAGATCACTTCACTCTAGGAGAATCAAGAAAGGTCTCATGGGAAAGGGACCTTTTTGAAATGGAAAACAAATATTAGTAAGAATAACTCACCTTATAACTAGTTTCAGAAGAATTTCTACCTTTTACTTACTGTCAGTATTCTGATTAGCTTAGTTCTTTAAACTTTTTTTAATCAACTTTTTGCTCAAGGATTTACCAACTTGTTTTCAAATTTAAAATATCTTGTTTGCAATACTTACGTTCATAATATTACCAGTGCTGTGAAAATGCTGTCTAAAAACTATTGGTAAATATATTGTGGATATCAATAATCAGTATTCCTTAAGATTTAAAGTTTGTTTAATCCCTAAATGGAGAGAGTTATGATCATATTCGCATTTCTTTTGTATTCCTGGTTGTTTGCTTAATCATGTCAGTCTTGGTTTTTAGTAGATTTTTCTATCTTTGTGTCCTGATTTTATGCAATTATCCATAATTAGCAATAGCACAGCATATTTGTAATTAAAAAAACCTGACTACAAATGGGCACCAGTAATTTTAGGCATGCTTTGTTCAGAAAGACATTTACCAATTATATGTTATGCTATTAGATGTATTCAATGATCAGTTTTAGACTAGAAAGGCAATTCTTCAGATATATGATCCGTTTTGACCAGTCTTCAGTGATTTTCCCTAAAATGTCTAAATATACACATTGTATGTGCTTGATTTAGAAATTGTGGACTCATCCCATTACAATGTTTTTTTTTTCTGGTCTGTTGTTCAATAGATCAGAATTCATGAGAACATGGATTTAGTCACAGACATATCTAGAAAGAGATACCCTCACCTATCATCTTATGTAATTAAAAAAAACAAACCCTTACCTTATGTCTTAGCATTGATACTAAGTATTGGTTCCAAGACAGAAAAGCAGTATGGGTGAGGCAGTTGGGTTATATGACTTGCCCAGGATCACACAGCCAGAAAGTATCTTGAGGCCAGATTTTGAACCCAGGACCTTTTGCCTCCTGTCCTGGTTCTCTCTCCACTGGGTCACCTAGCTGCCCCTAATGAAACCACTTCTAAATGTTGACCATGAAACATTGTTGGCTGTGAAAAACATTCCTTCTGTCCAGCACTGCCCTCACCCCACCTTCCTTCCCCTGACTTAAAGTTAATTTGCACAGATAAAATATTTGAAAATAGTTACCTTTCTGAGTTTTATCTATGAACGATGAGTTATAGCAATTGCTTTTTTGGTTATTGGTGAGAGATTTCAAATCTCCATATTGTTTCAAGTTTTCCTGTTGAAAACTTTAATCCTTTATCCTCTTAATTACCTAGAATAAAACACATGTCATTTAAATTGGCTTTTACTGATTTTCTGATGAACATGTTGATATTAGTTTCTTTTAAACTAACTCAGGCTTTCATCTAAGAATTATCTACCTAGAAGCTAAAATACAGGCTTTGAAAACATAGTTTCTTAGTCTAGAATTTCAGGTGCTGGGATTAGCTTTTGTAAAATTGTTTTCCCTGCCAGGTTGCTCCTGCTTTGTTCTACTTGACTGCATTTGGGGAGGTAAATTGGGAGAAGAGAGGTGGGGGAAGGATCTTCATTGAAATCCTTGGAGATGCTTGATATTTATTCATTTAGAATTCTGGGTCACTGTTAGTGCTAACTCTGAGAATGCCTCAGAGGAGGCTGTACTTCTAGAAGTCCAGAAAGAAACTGATCACGTCCCCAGGTACAAGTGTCTCTTTTAGAACAATGTTAAGCTAGGCCACTGTAAGATTTGGTTTCTGTTGTTTTAGGGCTTAGGAACTTTTCCTTCTCTTTCAATGTTGGTGGGTGTGTATTGAGGCAGTTTCAACACTTCATTTTGTTGTCTTTCTGAAACAGAAGAAAGAATTTAACTTAAAAGTGAAAAGTTTGGTATGTTCCAAAGATTCTGTGGTGATGGAGGTGAGAAATTCTTTCATGTGAAATTATTCTTGTTTTAGTTCTTGCTGTTTCGGTGCAATGAAACTTGGTGTTTCAAAGTTCGCCAAAATTTTAGACATTATAAAATAATGACACAGAACATAAAAAATTGTGGTTATTTCCTAACATCATGCACAGGAACCTCTGAGTTTTATTTTAAAAACATTTTTCCATGTTTACATATTTCATTTTCTTTTCC
Organism: Gracilinanus agilis; assembly: GCF_016433145.1. NCBI lineage: Eukaryota > Metazoa > Chordata > Mammalia > Didelphimorphia > Didelphidae > Gracilinanus > Gracilinanus agilis. The sequence continues at coordinate 397,186,676 of NC_058133.1, read as the reverse complement.
TCCCCTCTTACCCCCTTCCTGGATCCAATAAGCCCTTTCACTGGGTTATACAAATGTTATCATTTATACCTATTTTCATATTATTCATTTTTGCAATAGAGAAATCTTTTAAAATCAAAACCCCCGATCATATATGGACCTGTGAAATTAAAAAAAAAATAAACCCTTATCTTACATCTTGGAATCAATGCTATGTATTGGTTCTGAGGCAGAAGAGTAGTAAGGGCTAGGCAATGGGGGTCAAGTGACTTGTCCAGGGTCACACAGCTGGGAAGTGTCTGAGGCCAGCTTTTAACCTAGGACCTCCTATCTCTAGGCCTGGCTCTCAATCCACTGAGCCACCCAGCTGCACCCTGGACCTGTGAGTTTAAAAAAAAAGCAATATGCTCAATTTGAAATTAGATAAACTACTACCTTCTTTTTCTTTGTATTTTTAATAGCCCCTGATAAAGTGTGATTTAATAATTCTATTCCAAGGAATGTGATAAAGGAATATATTTTTAGAAAGGAGTTTTAATTTCTCCTTTGTGTAGTTGTATTAATAACTGGAACATTTAAAAGGAATGTTCTGTCTTTCCATCATGCAGTCGTGTGCTCCTAAGCTCATTCTAGCATTATTTCTATATTCATGAAGAATTTAGCCTAAACACATTAGAATATATATTGGAGAAGTTAAATAGCATATAGAACAAAATTTTGAAAATAGTTACATTTATAACTAATTAGAACTTTTCCTTTTTTTTTGAATGAGATTTGTTAGCTTCTGAAAAATCCATAACTCGTTTTCTATCACTGTGGAAAAATGAACAAAATGGATACATTGTTGTCAAAGGTTTTATTTCTCCCAGAATATTGAGTATAGAGAAGGTTCAATTTGTATTTAGGATTAAAGTCTTGGGAGTAAGGAAGGTTAGGGGAGATACACTATAGCTAATTATAAGTATTTGAAGGGTTGTATCATAAAGGATATATTAGACTTGTTCTGATACAGTCATTGAGTAAAAGCTGCAGGTGAGATACAGGAAAGAAGTTTTTGAATCAAAATAAAATTTTTTGAAGGAATCATTTTGGTAATGCCTTTGCAGACTTATTATGGAGTCATTACTTTATGATTCCTTCTTTGTATTTTTATTTTTTTTTCTTTTGGAGCCTCAAATGGTGTAATCTAGATTGATCACCTGGCACAATTCCTTTGTCTATTTTCAAAAACCAAATCTACTCCAAAGGATAAAGATATGTTATCAAGAAGATTATTTAGAGGAATGCCCTACATTCTCTGGAGTAATTTTTTTGAGAGGAGTGCAATGATAGTCTCTGAGAACTGTAATAGAAAAAAACTCTATCATCCTATGACTATCTGGTAAGGGATCTCTCCAAATTTAGCTAGATTGTTGTTAGGAATAGAGATACATAATGTGGTGCCAGGCCCTGATATCGAAAGCCTTTGTAGCTTGATGTAAAAGCTCAGAGTTTGACCTTTCCTGTCCTAAACTTCTGCAATCACATTAGGATTTTGGCAGAAGATATGAAAAACTAGGGACAAATAATGTGTCCATTGATGAAAAGCAGGGTCATGGAGAATGGTACAGGGAAAATCTGTAGCTTTAGGATCACAAATTTAGAGCTAGAAAAGATTTGAGTTCAATCTTCTCATTTCATACATGAGGAAACCGAACTGCTAGGAGGTTAAAGTGACTTATCCAGAGTCACACAGTAAGTCTAAGCTAAGATTTGAACACAGGTCTTACTGATTCCAAGGCCAGTGCCCTATCTATTATGCCATATTCACCACAATTGAGCAAGAATTACTTGGCTCTCTCATTTACCACAACATGATAATGGGCAAACCCCTTAACCTCATTTGGTCTCAGTTTGCTCAACTATAAAATACCGTAAGCTGGACTAGATGAATTCTAAGGTTCTTTGCAACTCAATTTGTGATGCTTCAGTGAGTAGGGAGTTACCAAGTACCGTCTTTCTGGTAAGATGGAGGCTCATTGAGTCTTCCTTTCTTCCCTACCGTTGTGTCCTCTAAACAGACAGCCCTTGCCACCTTCCCTATCCTTGAACATGTCATAGTTGTTCTACTTTGCATTTCTCTAGTTATTAGTGATTTGGGTTGTTTTTTTTTCAGTTGGATTTTGATAGCTTAGATTTTTTTCCTCTGAAAACTATTCGTTCACATCCTTTTACCATTTATCAGCTGAAGAAAGTCTCTTAGTCTGATGAATTTGAATCAGTTGCCTATATTTCTTAATAATGAAACTTTTTTTGAAGAAACTTCTTGCAAAACTATTTCCTCTTGGGTAAATAATTCTTGTCCTCTCCTAACTATTGGACTATAGGATAGGAGGGCCATAAAATCCAAAAAGAGATCCAGTTTACATGCTATATATAAAGTCATAAATTATAAATATATTTACATGTAATTCATAGAGATTATGTAGTTTGAGATCTGTCAGGAAGTTGTTAATCATATTAACTTTACCATAAGCACTTCAATTCATTTTAATAGATGGATTAACTATACAGAGAGGAGAAATAAGAATAAAACTTGTCTCTTTTTGATTCTTTGATACATTCTTAGTCATCTAATTCTTAAAGTATCTATCTAATTCACCAAATTCTTCATTTTTAATAAAGAGTAGAGGAATGGAACTACAAGGAAACATCATATAAAAACTCTGTAGATTTGACTTTGGGGTATGTGTTTTTTTAAAAAAATCTATATTTTATACAGATTAAACCCACTATAGGGAAACACCCAAATGTTTTATTGTAGTAAAATTATATGTAAAGTGAATATTAGTAGAAAGCATGTGTCAAGGCTCTAGCTAAAGATGAAATAAATAGCACAAGTTTCTTCAAAATTAAGGGAAAAAAGTAGTAAATATCTATGGAATTGAATTGAAAGAGGAGGGCATTATCACTGTTATCTTTCTTTTCCTTCCTCTAAATTCCTGGCTCTTTTGTATGTTTTGGAAGGTTAATTTTGTTATTTATGTTTTCCTTGTGGAAATGATTGTGATAATCTAACTTTCTTTTCTCCCTCCTTATAGCCCAAACAGTGACAATGTGACAGTATAGAGAATCTGTTCATACCACCACCACCACGACCACCACCACCACCACAGCTATCAAAACCTTACTTTGAGGGGGCAGCTATGTGGCTCAGTGGATTGAGAGCCAGGCCTAGAGATAGGAGGTCCTAGGCTCAAATCTGGCCTCAGACACTTCCTACCTGTGTGACCCTGTGCAAGTCACTTAACACACATTGCCTAGCCCTTACTGCTCTTCTGTCTTAGAATCAATAAGATGGAAGGTAAGGGTTTAAAAAAACAAAACAAAATAACCAAAAAATGCTTACTTTGAACTATCCTCTTATAGAAGACAATAATTTTTATTGAAGTCTTCTTTATACTCGTATTCAGTATTATTCAGTGCACTTGCATGGTTATGTCTAATGTTCTAGAAATTTTCTTCAAACAAAATAATTTACCTTCACATATTGGTATGACCTAACTTTAGGACAGTTAGGAGAGCTGTGACACACTGTCAAGTTTCCCCATTTTGCCCCTGGCTCTGCATTTTCTTGCAGCCCTTGACTGATAACTCTACAGCACCAGGGGAGAAAGAGAACTGTTTGGTTAGCTCCTTTGCCAATAAAGTGTAAGGATTAATGTTGACAAAGCCATAATTAAGCATATTATATCCTTTCAATAGATTGGAAAAAAGATTTATCAAGGAAAGGCTGTGTGTTTAATGTGCCCTAGTGGAGAATTGAGTTCAGTGGGTTAAACTTAAAGACCTTTATGTAAGGATGGAAAAATACCCAGCTTTAACCAACTCTCTTGCCCCTCTCCCAAAAGACACCACAACCCCCCTGATAATAGTTAATACTTTGATTTATAGATTTCAGGAGCACTCCACAAACTTTTCTATGCTGACGATGAAGAGTAAGATTGGGTGTGAGCTTCTGGTAAAAGACCAGAGGAGTACAGGATCATTTATTTGTTATTTTATAGCCAGTTAGCGGTCTTGAATTAAACTAGTCTACTATACTTCTGCCTTGTTATTTTAGTTAATGGGACTTGGCATTAATAAAGGGACTTCTAAAAAGGAATTTCTCTGTGAAGAGTAGTACTGAAAAATTCACTGGCACCAAGTAAAATTTTTATTGGCACTAACTCCACATAGCCCACTTGTCTTACTCAAATCTCTGTTCTTCATCTTGCTAATTAGTGCCAAAAAATTATTTTTGTCACGTTTGCATTTGCATGTTGCTGTATTGATTACTATGATACTATGATAGTATCTGGCTTCCCCCCACACCTTAAGAAAGCAACACCAGTTTGGATTTTTATATTGAACTACATTGCTTTGTAGCCATAAATTTGCTTTTAGTAACATTTGGTACCATTGTGATTAAAGAGGGAAGGGACCCTAGTTAGTAAGAATGAACAATTTCAGGTAAGATCCTTTAAAGGACAAAATAAAAATTATTAATAGGGAGTTGATATTCAGGATGAGTAGGGATAAAAGTAAGAGTACACGTGCCTACCCTTGATGAGTTCATATCTCAAGATTCAGTTGAACTACATGATAGGATATTAAAAAAATATGGCTAATAGATGCAATTATTGAGCTATTGTTATTGATCTTGGAAATAACAAGGAAAATAGAAATGGCACCTTACAATTGGAGGAAGACTAATATCCTGATGGTGAGAAAAAGGAAGAAAGTAGAGATTGCTAATTGTAGGTCAGTGACTTGATTTTATTTCCAAGCAAAGTTTTTTTGGAATGTGTTATTAAAGATATGATGAGTGATTCACTTGTAAAGGATAAACACTGCTTAGCACATAGTAGGCACTTAATAAGTGTTTATTGAAGCACTGTCTGAAAAAAAGGTATGGTCATCACAAAGAACCAGGAGTTTTGATTAGTATCAGTGGAGATAGGTCATAGATGGATGTAATCTTAGAGTTTTTGATATATCAAAGTTAGAAAAGGGCAAATAAATAGTTTTTCTTAATTCAGCTTTGAGGATTCTCCATAGGAAACTGAGAAAACTAAAATTAGACTGTGTAAAAGGCTTAAAGGATTCTCCAAGAAACAGGGACAGAACCATGATTTCACCGGCAAAGGGAACTCCTAAGTGAGCTAACCAATTATCAAGATAGTTTGGCCCTGCAACTTAAAGTTTGGGAGAATTACTTCACGCTATGAGTATGTGTCAGCAACAGGATTTGAATATATAACATAGGGAAGGGAAGAGTCCAAGCATTTAGTAAATGCTTACTATGTTTAAGGCAGCCTCTGTGCTAAGCCTTTACAGTGATTTTATTTGATCCTCACAAATAATCAAAGGATAAGCCAAAAAATGATGACTAAGAAAGAAGACTTTGTGTTCCCTCAATTATATGGGTGTTGTCTTAATCAAAGATTGGGAGCTTATACACATACACACACAGAGACATGCTCCCAAAATATAATTTAACAAAAGTAACAGAAAAGAATTGTTTTGCTGAAAAGTAAGAAGTTAAAGAGTAAAATTAAATAAAACCAAAAAGTTTTGGTAAGGCCTGCCTTAAATAAAAGACTGAGAACTAAGGACATTAGGTTTATATAGAAACAAATTATTTTCTATACTTATTCTCTTTGTATCCAGTGTTGTGGAGTACATATTGTTTTAGAAAACTTTTCATCTTCCCTTGAAGTTAGTAGTCTCACAGATTTTTTGAGGGAATGACCAGCAGCTGAGCAAGTACTATTAAATATCTCTTTTTAGGGGGCAGCTGGGTAGCTCAGTGGATTGAGTCAGGCCTAGAGATGGGAGGTCCCAGGTTCAAATCTGGCCTCAGACACTTCCCAACTGTGTAACCCTGGGCAAGCCACTTGACACCCTCCATTGCCCACCCTTACCACTCTTCCACCTAGGAGCCAATACACAGAAGTTAAGTGTTTAAAAAAAATATATCTCTTTTTAAGGTAGTTTTTAATTTGACTTTGAAAGTATAATCAGTCCTTTGAAAGTAGAGCATCTTTTTCTGATTTCAAGGAGAATTATGCACATGAAGATTGAAATGGTTTTGGTATTCAGTATTTCTGTAAAAGAAATATTCTAAAGTATTTTGAAAGATTACTATTGGTATTATTGAACTGTATATACATTTTTTCCCCTTGAAAATTAAAGCATTAAAACTTTCAGTTTCTAAATTATAGAATTTATTGTTACTCAGTTGTTTTCACTTGTATCTGACTCTTTATGATCCCATTTGGGTTTTTCTTGGTGATGGTTTATTATCTGTTTTTTCAGCTCATTTTATAGATGAGGAAGCTAAAACAAAGAAGATAAGTGATTTCCCCAGTGTCACACAGCTAGTAAGTGTCAGAGACCAGCTTTGCACTCAGGAAGATGAGCTTTCCTGATTCCAGGTCTGGTGCTCTATCCACTACACCACCTAGCTGCCTTATTTTATATATCACAGGATACCTGGGGATAATAGATATTATCATATTGCAACAAATTTCTGAAGTACTTATAAAACTACAATAAAGGCCATATTTCAAATGTGATTTCATATCAAAATTATAGTTTTCTTAAAGTATCATTTTTCCCCACTTGAAATGGATAAAAACACCTTTTCAAAAAGTTGAATAAATTTCCAGCATTGTATTAAGCTTAAAACTTCTTTAAATCTGGGATAGTATAAATCGCAAATCATTCTGTTGTCCAGTTTTTGTTAAAAAGCAGAAGTTTAATTGAAGGAAAAAAGTATGTCTATTCTGTTCATAAGTTTGGGAGTTCAGCCAATCTAATGACTTTTTATTTTTCTATGGAAGTCCAATATTAGTTTCTGAAAGAAGTATTATTAATTGGGAAAAAATTTAAAAGCTTTCCTTTCCCCTCTAGTTAACTTTTTCATCATGTCTTCTAACTACCCAGTATGGCTTATTCTCTTCTGTCCTCAAAGGGTTGGGCTTAATAGGAATCAATAGGTATGGAAGGTTTGGCTATTTCATTGGTAGCATTTTTGAATGCACCTTTTTGGTCTTTTATGCAGGGACTAACCTGACCCAGCTTGAGGCCTTACCTTCAGATCTGATGGGACCAAACTGAACATGTCATTTGATAAAGTGTTCTACTGTAAGGTATCTCAGACACTCAACTAGAAACTTGAGGTTTCCAGGGCGTCTTGGTTACACTCTTGATAAGATAAGCCAATTCTAATTTCTTTAGCAGTTTTGTTCCTGAATATATTTCATCTCTACCTCCCACCCCCCAATAAAGTTCAAAATAGCCTCTGTTTGCCGGTTCACCTTGCTTTTATGTTTTGCAGAGATTTATTTTGGAAGCATATTTGTCTAAAGCTTCTAAGACAGGACACTGAAGCTGTTTCATAAAATCTTACTCTCTTTCTGTGATGGGCGGAAACAAACATTATTCCAGCTTTACAGCTGGATAAACGAACACAGAGAGGTTAGATGCTTTGCTGATGATCAAACACTGAGTCAGAGATCGAGCCAGGAATTGAACCTCAAGCCTTTGGACTCTCTGTCCAGGATATTGTTTCTCTTATTTCTTTTACAATTTAATGGTTGCAAACATCATGATTATTTAAAACAACTTCTATAATCACAAAATAACATAAGAAGGCTAGTAGCTGTAATTTCATCTTTATTATAGTACTTCTGGATATAAGAACATTGTAATCTTAGGAGGATTATAGTGTTTAGCCTTTACTAGGACCTTTTTTTTTCTTTCCTTGTTGCAGAAAGCTTATGAAGAGAGAATGAAGAATAGGAAATTACCTTGGTCTCTTTAGGAAATATGTACACATGAGCCAATGAAATTCATATTTAACCATTTATTAAAATAAAGATGAGTGATTCAGAGGAAACCCATAGTGTCCCAACTTAATATTTAATTTTGTCAAATTATGAAAGATTCAAGTTGATTTTTATGGTGCTCTGTCATACATAATTTGACATGAATTATAATCAAAAATATTTCTTTAGCTGTTGGATCAGACATCTAAATTCTGTTTTCAAGGGCATCTTTTAGGTAATTTTAACTTATTTCTGAACAATATACCTCACTTAAACTTTTGGTGCCTCAGCTGCTTTATTTTTTAAATTATAGGGTATAACTAGATGATCTTTTAGGTTGCTTCCAGCTCTAAATTAGCGATCTCATAATCTAATTTTCCCTATAGGTATTCTGATGATCATATCACAGTAATTATGAAAAAATTGGACTAGTTCCTAAAAGACTTCCTTACAATGTTGAATGTTCTTGATGCTTAAATTTTTAGTCTTTAAAATTTACACTAACACAGTGAATATCAACATTACCAATAAAGTTAAGATTTTCAAAAGACTTTCCTTTGAGATCCTGCTGTCACCAGCATAAATCAGACTACAGTCATTTGCCACAAATTGATTTCATGATAATCTTACTGCAGTTTTTTATAAAACATTGTTGATCTCTCTACTTCCTGATTTTAATAGGTAAATTCACACAGCAAGTAATATCATTCCATTCTTACAAATCACCCTTTCAAAATGAAATTTTTTTCTTTTGGGGGATCAGATATATAAATAAAGTGTTCGGAAGAAAGAGTTAGGAGGAATTATACTTCTTGGTTTTTGACACTCATTTTTGTTGAAATATATAGACTACTCTGTATTGAATATTGTCTTAAAATTTTTGTCATTTAATATCAGTGAATAAGATAGTGGAAAGAATAAATGACACTGAATATAGAGAGAGCAAAATAAAATTTGACACTAACTGATGCTTAAGTAAAGACACATTCCTTTTAAGATCTAGATTTAGACTTTGAGAAATGTCATCTCAGTGAATTAGGGCATTTCTCTGGAATTATTTCTAAATTAATTAACTGATAAAAGGACATGAAAATATTTAAATTTATTCCTATATACTTGTATATTTATTAAGAGAACATCAGTTGCATTCCTCAAAGTAAGTTGAAAAGTTGTTTCCCCTTTACAGTTGTCTACCCTGAAGCAGATAATGTCCTAGAACGGAGATGGCAAACCTATGACATGTGTGACTGATCACTGACTCTCGTAGCCATTTTCAATGACATGCGGCTGCATACGGCTATATACAGAGAAGTATGGGGCCACATGCCGAGGATGAAACATTTGCTCTAGTGTGGTGTAGACTCTCTGTGCACTATAGATGACAATTCTATCTATATTAATTTACCTATTTTGGTTTATTAAATACAGTTATATGTGACAATTATACATTTTTGTTATTTAAACTATAAATATCACTAAATTATGTTTTTTTCTTCTTGAAGTGACACACCACCCAAGTTATGTTTGGTTTTTGGGTGAATTTTGACCCACCAAGCTCAAAAGGTTGCCCATTACTGAACATTAAGGCAGTGGTGTCTAGTAAAGAGATTGATAGATTGAAATAAAAAGATTTTCATTTGAATCCTGGCTCTGACAATTACTATGAAATCCTGAATATGCTATTTAATCACTTTGGTCTATCAATTCCTTTATTTATTAAATGAGGGGAAGGCTCCTACCAACTCTAAAGTCACAAGGAACTCATAATGCTTAATTTGTGCAATATTATTAAGAAATGAGGTTTGTAACATAAAGATTAGCTCATTTAGTAACATCTTCCTATTTGATGAAAATAAAGCAAAAGCATTAAACAAAGGAGTAGGTTGCTGTGAAGAGCATGATGTATTTGGAGTCAGAGAATTACTTCTTGTGTGATCTTGGGTATGACTGCTTCTTTGACTATCAGTTTTCTTAGTTGTAAAACAAAGGGATTGGATTTAGTGGTTCCTTCCAGCTGTAAATCAATGATCCAATGAAAAATAGAGTAAACTATATTCTCTACCTTGGGAAACACAATATACTGTATACACTTCAGCCTTTTTTTTTGTTTGTTTTTTAGAAGTCAAGGTTATTATTGGTAAATAGAACTTTCTGTACTATATGAGCAAAGGAGATGTTCAAATCTACTACTGGAAGGGACCTCAGAAGTCATCTAATCCACTCATTCACTTTATAGATGAGGAAACTGAGGTCAGTGGAAGTTAACAGACTTGTTCAAAGCACATAGTTAATGTCAGAGGTGGGATTTGAACTCAGGGGCCTTGACTCAAGAGGATTGTTTTTCTCTAAACTAACTAGCTGCCCACTGCTAAGGCCAACTTTCTCCCCTCCCTTCCATGCTGCACCCCCACTCTCCAACTCCTTTCTTGCTGTCATAATATAATCTTTTCAGTGGGTGTGTTTTATACCAACCATAACCTCTGTTCTTCTCTCCTCCTTTTCTCCACTAGCTCCCTTTTAATCTTCTTTTCCATATTACAAGATATCATTAAAGGTTATGAAAAAAGGAAGAAAATCAACTTTTAAAAATCAGTAACTTAAGTAAAACCCAGTGGAATTGCACATTGGCTATGGGAGAGGGGTGGGAGGAGGGGAGGGAAAGAACATGAATCATGTAACCATGGAAAAAATTTCTTAATCAAAATTAAAAAAAATCTGTAACTTTAATTTTATATGCAATAGTCATAAGTATTAGTGAGAGGGAAAAAATTAAATAAAGCTATTTCTCTTTGTTCCTCCAAGATTTCTATATTTCTTGGTTTTGCTACCTGTGGCAAAAGAAGTTAGTCTGCTGGTAGTTTAACTACTGATAAGTGGAGTGTTACTATATTTCTATTAATAGAGCAAATGAGCACTGGATTTTAAATTGGAAGCTCTTGGTTCCATTTCCACCCTGACTACTTAATAGCTATATGACTCTAGTTGAGTCACTTAATTTCTTATCCTTTTAAAATGTCTTTATTTGTAAAAATCTGGATGATGATACTATCTACTTTATGGGATTCTTGTAAGGATCAAATGAAATAATATATACAAGCACTTTTTAACTATAAATTGCTTCATAAATTTGAATATATTTATAAACTGAAGAACTATGGAAAGACAAACAAAATGGAGAAAATCCAAAGGGAATAGCCATGTAGCACTGTATTCTGGACAAACACATTTACAATTATAGTTATCCTGTCTATATCATGATTTTCCCCATTGTGGTTTCAATATATATTGCAGATTGTCATAAGAAATTAAATGGGAATTTTTTGGAAGTTAGGCAGAAGCCATGCAAGTTCAGCAGAGGACACAGAAAAAATTTAGAAACTCAGAAATGCATACTTAACCCCAAATTTATAATAAGGTATTGTAAATATCCCATAAAAGAAAAAAAGTCACATGACTTCTCTGATACAAATTGTTTTTGCATGGATTTTCCAGGTTGCGGGAGTGCTAAGCCCTTAATACCCCACAATGTGGAAGGGATAACTATACAGTAATATCTCCAGTCAAGGCTAAATTGTAAAGAACCTTCACTCTGTCCCTTCTGTATTCTTGTTCATTTCTTCAAGATCTAACTCTCCAAAATTATGAGGCTAGCTTTCATTTCACCTGTCAAAACTTCTTGTCAACTACTTCATCCTATTGGAGTGTAAAATGATTGCTAGTACTTTACTTGAAGTGTTACTCCTCCTAAGGTTATTTGCCTGTTACTCTTAACACTGACTTAGCAAATTTCAGAATTAGCAGGGATCTGGGAGCTTCAAGTAGCCTCAAGTCCTACCTGAAGCATAAATCAACAATTACAATATCCTAAATTTGATCATCATCATCTAGTTTCTGTGTGAGGACCAAGAAGGATTCAAAGTTCACTGAGCAGCCTATTCTATTTTTACATAATTCTTATCATTTTGGATAGACTCCCCCAATCCCCCCTACTTATATTCAGCTGAAATCTACCTCCCATGAACTAAAACAGGGTAGAACTCTTAACAGATGGAGTTAGAGTATTACCCATTTCAGAACAGATGGCTTTGAGAGACTTCTGGAAACATTCACCAGAAATCATAGGGCTAGGTTGATTGTTTTGTTTGCAAGATGGGTTCTTTAAGTATTTGTGTATTAAAAATTACAATTAGAGAAGATCTCTGCTCTTAGCCCTTGTTCACTTTAAATCTGGTTTTAATATCACATTAGATATATGAGAGGTGCTGAGAAAAAGGATCCTACCACTTGTATACTAGAAAACAGTTGTAAGCCTCTATGACATCATCAATCCATGGAGAGATACACTTTTCATATCCATTTCAGACAATCTAAGACATTTTATTGTCATGCTAATTACAGGCAAAGCCCTAAGAATATGCAAAAACAAATAAGGAAGAATAAAAACAAGAATTTAGATTTTTAAGACAAGAACTCTTGGGTAAATATGGGAGAAAATTGTTGATAGCAGATAAAAGGATTAATTACAAAGGGCAATAAAAGTTTTATTATACAAAAAGAAACTTAACTTCCCACAAAGCAAAATGATAAAAGCTTCAAAAAAAGAAAAAGAAGAAAAGAAAGGGAAGAAATGCATGTAATATGTAAGAATGACAAAATGGAACTGGAGAATTTTTAAAGTATCTGTGGACAGTAACTTCCAGAGAAGAAATTCTAGGGGGCAGCCAGGTGACTCAGTGGATTGAAAGTAAGGTGGAGAGATGGGGGGTCCTGGGTTCAAATTTGACCACAGACACTTCCTAGTTTTGTGACCTTGGGCAAGTCATTTAACCCCTATTGCCTATCCCTTACTGGTCTTCTGCCTTAGAATTAATTCCAAGATGCAAGGTAAGGGGTTAAAAAAAAAAAAAGAAAAAGAAGAAATTCTAGATCCAAAAGTAATGGGAGAGTGTGCAGAGACATTGAGTGTTCAGGTCAACTATTTGTTGAGCACTTGCTATTTGTAAGGTGCTGTGCTAGTGACTTAAAAATTAACAGGACATATGGTGCCAGCTAGGTAACACAGTAAATAGAGTACTTGGAGTCAGGAGTCAGGGAGGACTTGGGTTCAAATCTCAGCTCAGATACTTATTAGCTGTTTGACCCTGGGCAAATCACTTAGCCCCAATTGCCTAGTTCTTGATACACTTCTGTCTTAGAATTGATACTAAGATAGAACGTAAGAGAGTGTTTTTTTTTTTTAATTTTAAACCCTCCCCTTCCATCTTATAATCAATACTGTGTATTGGTTCCAAGGCAAAAGAGCAGTAAGGGCTAGGCAATGGGGATTAAGTGATTTGCCCAGGGTTACAAAGTTAGGAAGTGTTTGAGATCAGATTTGATCCCAGGACCTCTTACCTCTATACCTGGTTCTCAGTCTGTTGACCTACATGGCTGCCCCTAAAAAGGACATAAAATATTTTATCTCAGTTATTTTATAATGTAGTAGGAACATTGACACAGTAATATCTATTAAGGATATGTATACATATTTTCTCTATCTGTCTCTGTCTCTCTCCATATTTGAAGGTAGTATATAATCAGTGTCATAAAGAGAGTGTAGACAAAGTGCTAATAGTGCTATGGAATTCATTTAGGAAGGAGAAATTGCTTCAGCCTGCAGAAATCACTTAAGGCTTTATGCTAGACTTGAAGAATGACTTAGATTTTAATAGGTACAGGCATTTCTAGTTATAGGTAGCAGTTCTGAGTAAAGGTACAGATGTGGGATCTCATTGGGCCTCTTTAGGGAGTATCAAATCATCCATTTGGATGTAGTTAAGTAATGTAAAGGGGACTCGTGAGAAAAACCTGGAAGTGTATAAATCGTGGTGGAATTGTGAGGGATCTTGTAGTGAGCTAAAGAATTTGGGCTTATTTTCTTTGACAGTGGGGAATTGTCAAAAGTTTTTGAGTAGGTCAAAGGACCTAAGGAAAAAGGTGTTTTAGTTATATTTAGTATATACTTCATAGACTTAGAAGAGAGAAACTGGAGATAGGAAGATAATTTGGGAAGCTGTTAGAATAGTCTTTGAGACCTAAAGGTGGGGTACAGTAGGAGGAAAAGAAAAGAATGTTCATAGACTAATATTAGGAACTAATTAGATATGAAGTAGGTGAAAAAGGGAAAGAGTCAAAAATGATTCAAATTTCCTATCCTTAGGGAATGATAGTATGGTGGTGTTATCAAGAGAAAGACAAGAAGGAGAATACGTTTTTTGGGGAAAGATGATTACATTTGTGGAAATGTATTTGATTTGCAATTGGCATATGCAAGCGGAGATATTTCAGTATATAGGATTCCAGCTTCAGGAAAGCAAATTTAGCAAAATGGTCTAAGCCAAACTGAGACTACTGTGGAGACGCCTTGGGAATGTTTGAAGACAGAGGGAAAGATCCAGTGGAAAGATATTGGACATGCACTTAAGAGATATGATAATTGGTGGAACAAAATCTTGAGCAGAGTTAGAGTGTAGAGAAGGCAGTCTTTGAAAGAACATGCATCACATTTTCATCTCAGTAAAGTTTCCTTGTAATAACTCTATCAATAAATGTTTTTCTATAACAAAATCATTCTAAATTCAAAAACATACTGTATAACAAAGGCATATAGGCAGTACATAGAGTTTATTTATTATTTTAAAATTCTTTTGTTTTTATTTTCCTTTCCTTTTTCCTCAATTAATTTTTTTCTGTTATAGTAGAAACAAATTTTGACAATTGGTTCTTGATATTTTAGAATTCAGATTTTCTCCCTGCCCTCAATCTCCAGCTCTGCCCCAAAGCATAGTATGTTATAGGTTATACCCATACTTTCATGAAATACATAATTCCATACTGCTCATGTCATGATAGGAGATACATACCACACATGAAATAGAAAACTCATGAAGGAAATATTGTAGAAGATGGCATGTTTTGATCTGCACTCAGAATCTAACAGTTCCTTCTTTGGCTGTGGATAACATTTTCATCATGAGTCCCTTGTGGTTATCTTGGGGACTTGCTTTGCTGCTGGTGGATTAATCCTTCACAGTTAATCATTGTATGATATTTCTGTTACTGTATATACCTAGTCCTCCTGACTCTGCTCAATTCACTTTACATCAGTTCACATAAGTCTTTCTGGGGTTTTTCTGAACTTAACCTGTTTGTTGTTTCTTATGGCACATTACAGTCATATACTGTGATCCCTCACCTATTGCAGAGTTATGTTCCAGAGACCCCCGTGACAGGTGAAAATCCCTGAAGTAGAGTATATATATATAAACACTTCTACTTCAGGGAAAAATATATATAAAGATATATACATAGTAAAACATAAATAAATAAATAAACAAATAAATAATATATATATTTAAGGTTTTATAAAACCTTCCCGCTTTCCTATAAACCTTTTCCACACTTATTAATCTATAGTCTCTGAGCCAATCAGCACTCAGGATACAGACCACCAGCGCTGTGATTGATTGTCTTTCATTCCATCATTCCATCAGACAATAGCTTGCCATGATAAGTGTAACTCTGAGAAAGAATTAGATATATTTAAAAAAATAATCCATGATACAGTGAAGTTGTGATTAAGTGAACCACAATATAATGAGGGACAACTATACTTACTCATCCATTCCCTGACTGATGGATAATCCATTTCCAATTCTTTGCCATTACAAAAAGAACTGCTAAAAATATTTTGGTATAGGTGGGTCCTTTTCCCTTATCTCTGATATGTTTGGGAGACAGACCCAGTAGTGCTATTGCTGGGTCAAAGTGTATGCAGCAAAGTTTTGTGGCCCTTTGAGCCTGGTTTTATATTGTTCTCCAGAATAGTTGTATTAGTTGTACCACCAACAGTGTATTTTTGTAATTGCTTCCTCTGAGAACTTCCTGTTCATATCCACTGACCATTTATCAGTTTGGGAATGCTTTATATTCTTATTAATTGGATTTGGTTTTCTATATATTTGAAAAATGAGGCTTTTGTCAGAGACACTTGCTACAAAATTTCATACCAAATTGTTGTTTCCCTTCTAATTTTAGTTGTATTAGTTTCATTTGTACAAATCCTTTTTAAATTAATGTGATCAAAATTATCTATTTTGCTTTTCATTATGTTCTCTATATCTTGTTTGGTCATAAATTCTTCCCTTATCCATAAGTCTGACATCCATAAGTTTAAATTTTTCCATGTTTCCTTAATTTGTTTATGGTCTTAACCTTTATTTTTAGATCAAGTGTCCATCTTGGCTTTATCCTGGTGTATGGTGTGGGAAGTTGGTCCATGCCTAGTCTTTGTCATACTCCTTTTCCGTTTTCCCAGAAGTTTTTTTTGTCACATAGTAAATTCTTTCCCCAAAAGCTTGGATCTTAGGGTTAAATGATCACTAAGTTACTGTGGATATGAATTGCCATGTGTTGATTACCTAATCTATTCCATTGATCCATCACTCTTATTTCTTAGCCACTACCCAGATTGTTTTGGTGATTACTGCTTTATACTATAGTTTGAGATCTGGTATGGCCAGGCACCTTCCTTCATTTTTTCATTAATTCCCTTTATATTACTGGCCTTTTGTTCTTTCAGATAAAGTTTGTTGTTATTTTTTTCTAGTTTTACAAAATTTTGAGAGGTATGACTGGCATGGCACTGAATAGGTAAATTAATTTAAGTAAGATTGTCATTTTTACTATATTGGCTTGGCCTATCCATTAGTAAGTAATGTTTTTCCTTCAGTTTATTTTGATGAAATTTAGCATGGATACAATTATCAAATTGACTGAGTAAGAATATGTAAGAGAAATATTTGGAAAATGGTTGCACAAAACATATAACTCCTCTTGTACTTGGAAATGGAAGCTTATCTGGGGTTTGGACACATAAGTAAAACAGGAGTTGAAATCATAAAATCAGAGAAAGGCAGTTGGGAAAAGAAGAAAACTATGTGAAGAAATAAAAAATGGAACTTAGATAATGGAGGATACAAGTACATCACTGAAAGGAAAATAGTTATAGTAAGTTATACATATATACAAGTATAATGGAGAAGAGAAGAAAATAAAACATCAATTTGAAACGAGGCCAGACAATGAGAATTAGAAGAAAGGCCAAAATGATCATTAGGATATTGACTAGAAAAAGTGCGATGTAAAAAATAAAATCAGGATATAAAGAAACTAAAGGACCAAAATATTTCCTTGTTTTATAAAGCCTTGGAGGGAAAGGAGAAAAGGAATCCAATATTTATATAAATATCTATTTGTACATTACAGCAGAGACTAGTAACCTAAAAAAGAAGAAAAGAATACTTGTCAGTTGTATGTCATTTTATTAAAATGTTTCTCCATACTTTTCTTGAAATGACCAGACTATGGAGAACAAAACTTTGCCCTGAGTTAGTTGGGATTTCATCTGCTCACCTTTTCTTTGCCTGCCCTCTAGTGGAAGTGCTTGTAAAAGTGAAGTCATTCAGTGTAGGAAAATGAGAAGAATTTAAACAGACTAAACTTTATTCCCAGCAGGAGTTGATGTTACTGTTATTCCTAGTAGAAGGTTCATATGTATTCATTCTTTTATTCAGTAATTCAAATAACATTCATTAATCACTTGCTATATGCAATGAATTATGCTAAATGTTCTGCGAAATATAAGAATAAGGTAAGGAGACCATTACCCATAAAGTGATTAGAATATAAATGCATGGTTATAGCACATTTCTTTGGAGGTCACTGATACTTAAATTTTCACAAGAAATAGAGCTTCTTATCCCACAAAACCTACCTCTGGAGATCATTTAGTATACTTATGTATGGTAAGTGGATATGGACCCAGTTATTGGCATGTTTGAGTACTTTTATTGAGATCTTTTTATGAACAAGAAGTGACATTTCCCTAAATGTTTGCCCTAAAAGACATTCTTTCCAGTTGTTTGAACTCCCTCATTTTGACATTTGAAGAAATTATACATCTACACTGATTGGAGTTCTTTTAACTTTAATGATGAGGCCCAATTCCTTTACTTTTTGGGGAACATGAAAGGAGATACCCCTCTCAGGATAAGCTCATCACTTCTTATCTGGTCACTGTACTGATTATTCAAGCCTTGGACACCACTTTCTACCTGCAGGGTGGACTTCTACATGCCTCCCAAAGCCTTCTACCTCTCTTTGTATCTACACTTCTCTCTTTTTTCAACTTTATGGAAACAAGGTGCCCCAGCCCCTCACTGCTTTCCAGCTTTCTAAAAATTATATATATAGATATACATACACACATTCATTCATTTATTTAATTTATACTTTTATTATATTTTATATTTATTATATTATTATATATAAATATTATATATTTTATTAAAGCATTTATTATATTATTGCATTATTATATACATATTATATATATATTTTATTTTTTATATATTTATAAAAATTTTTATTTTTTTATTTTATATGTTTCCCCATGTCAATGTAATTGGAAGATCCTTGAGGGCAGGCACTATTTTTATTTTTTATTTGTATCCCCAGCACTTTGCACAGTTCCTGACACATAGTAGGTGCTTAATAATTGTTTATTAAATTGAACTGAATTGAACTGGCATCTTTTCACGTTGTACGCTGAAGACTTTCAAGAGAATAATAAAATTCCTTTGTCATGTGGATTAGAGTAATTTTATGTGACAGGTAGTAAATGAGTCAGTATGCACAAGAATTTGAAATGCTTACTCTTCCCCCATCAGCCCTTTTGCTTGGAGTATATATAAGGAAGTGAAAGCTTTTATATGCTATTGTTTTTTTCAAAGGAGAGTTGGTGATCTATTGAATATAACTGTAAAAATGACTGCCTGGCTTGTGTCTAGTCTATGTGAAGAAAGCTTGCAATGATATTTTGGGGATATGAAGAAAAGGAGATTGTCTTTTATTTTTCTGTTCCCACACAGTCATAAAAATGTTTCAAGGGCACAGTATTCCTCTTTAGTTTGTTGTTGTTCAGTCATTTTCAGGCATGTTTGACTCTTCATGATCCCTGGAGTTTTCTTGGCAAAGATACTAGAATGGAATGGTTTGCCATTTTCTTCTGCTCATTTTACAGATGAAGAAATTGAGATGAAAAGGGATAAGTGACTTGTCCTGAGTCACACAGAGCCAATTAGTGTCTGAGGCCAGATTTGAGCTCAGAAAGGGAGTCTTCCTTACTCCAGACCTAGCTAGCACTCTATCCCCATTTCACCACCTAGCTTAGACTTCCTTTTTTTCCCTTTATCCCTACAATGAAAAGGTGGAGCTAGAGATCTTAAAGGCCCCTTACAGTTCTAAAATTCTATGATTTCATAATTCCAAAATCTTGCTTTAATGTTGCTTTTCTACTAAAAAATGTCCATTGGCTCCTCTTTGACTATAGGATAAAATTTAAGCTAAGGCATTCAAGACCTTTCAAAGTCTAATCACAATCTGGCTTTTCAATGTTCTCACTGCTGTTTCCTAGCACAAACTCTATGCTTTAAGCTCTTGTTTTCTTTGAATTTTTATCTCTTATAATTGTTACTTAACTTGTCATTTCCATTGTTATGTTTTCCATAAATCAAGATTGTTAACTTTCTCAATATGAGGACTATATTGTAGGTTCACAGAATCACAGAGCTGGCAGGGAATGACCTAGCACTGTAGATATGGAGCTGAAAAAGATGCTAGAGATCATCTAGTCCAGTGATGGTGAACCTATGGCACGGGTGCCAAAGGTGGAATGCAGAGAGCTCTCTGTGGGCATGTGACCCCACCCTTCCCCTGCCAGAGTTTGTTACTAGAAAGTCAGAGGGACTTGGGGTTGCTATTCCCCTCCCCCTCTCTACACTCCCTGAAGACATTCCTCACTTCACCCACCCCTCCACCCTCCAACCCAATGGGAGCACTTCTTCCCTCCCCTGTGTGGCATAAGGAGGGGGTAGGGCATGCTTGGCACTCAGTGGAGGGGTGGGGCATAGCACTCAGTATTAGGGATGGTGGGACCCAGCACTCCTCTAAGAGCTTCGCCTTCACTGATCTAGTCTAATTGCCTCAATTTGCAGATAAGGAAACTGAGACACAGATAGGTTTAATGGCTAGGTCCTCTAACTCCAAACCCAGTACCCTTTTCATTATGCCACAGACTTTTTTTTTTTTAAATAGGTAAGGAAATTGAGACACAAAGAAATGAATTAATGCTATACAAGTGTAACATAGTGCTTTTCAGCTAGTGAGCAATTATTTTGTTTCACTTAATGCAATATTTTACTCCTGCTGAATGTTCTTACTTTCTGTTTAGATGGATAAAATTTAATCATAATGATTAACTCTCTATTTGAAAACGGTGGAGCATGTAACCAAAAGTTTGCCAAGTAAAATAAAGCTTTTTAAGTGCTATTTTGTTGCCATTGTGGGATGTTTACTAAAAGTATAGAAGTTATAAATTAAGTTGACCTCAAATTATTTGCAATGTCAGAAACAGTACTTGATACTGTTCTGACTCTTATGAAACAAATTCTCACTTCCCTTTTCTTAATACTAGTTGAACTATTTCTTCTGGATAATGTTGTTTCTTTTCCTAATGCCAACCCCCCTTATTAGTAAATGATTTTAAATTTAAATAAAATGACTAATAACTTTCAAGACTGTCAGTTAATCCAAGACGATAGTATTATACCCAATAGTTGGTTATTATTTAAATATTATTTATCTGATTAGGCTATAGGGACAATTGCATTAATTAACACATTTGAAATATTTCACTCATTTAGATGAGAAAATGATTATTTTAAGTTAATTTGTTTTGAAGATCATTAACCTGCCACCCCCCAAAAGGGAGATCATCAACAATGAATAGATTAAATTTCAGTGAGTTTTTATTAAATACCTGTTGTGTGTAAGCCCCCATTTAAGTTTTTGCTAAGCAAGATAAAAAAGGCAAGCCCCTTTTGGAACTTAGTTGGGAGATAGAGGAGAATGTAACATTTGTAGATAAAAAAATCATTGAATTGTATGTATATTTAGAGGTGGAAGAGAACTTAGCAGTCCTCTAGTCCTACCCTTTTATTTTATTTTTCAAAGAAGGTACTTAATTTTATTTAATAAGTATGCACTCTTTTTATACAAGTAAGTACTCTTACAGTCATACCTCTGACTTCATTTTACTAAAACATTTCAAATTGATGTTTTTAACCCAATTCTAAAAATCCCCATTTTCTCTTTTCCCAGAAAATCAAAGTGGTTTCAATAAAAGGTTAAAATATGTGCTAGAGTCTATAAAGAGCTTTTTGCTCTGTATACAAACAGCAGGAATGTACTTCTACTATTCTATGTAAATCACAGTCTATGGAAAATAGCAAGGCAGAAGTGGTGCTATCAAGTCATCAATGACAGAGAAATCATATCCTTTCCACCAGATTTCCTCAGAATGGAACAAAAATATATCCTTATGTTATGAAAAATTTATTACTTTATCAATTTACATTACATTTTAGTCCTTAACATCAATAGAACATATTTTTGCCCCCTCCTCCCATATTTTTGTTGAAGGACCCAAAGCTCAGGGAGCCCATGACTTATCCAAGGTCTTAAGAGTTGGTACTTGCTTGAGAATTCATAGGCAGTTGAAGAATACAAGTTTGGTGCATGGTGGGGAAGTGAGAATTAGAATTGTTGGTTTGGGAATCTTGTGTTTAGAAGTGTTAGTTGAAGTTATGGGAGTAAAAAGATTGCCAGTGGAAAAAAGTATAGAAGAGAAAAAGTAAGCAGAGGAGAGGACTGAGGACAGAATATGTGGGGACAAATTAGGTGAGGACAGATTACTCACTTGCTAGAAGAACATGAATATGGTTTTCATAAACTTTTTTGGTTGTTCAGTTATTCTTCGTGACCCCACAGACCATAGCACATTAGGCCTTTCTGTCCTCTATTATTTCTGGAAGTCTATTCACATTCATGTTGCTTCCATGACATCATCTATCCATCTCATCCTCTGCCATCTCCTTTTCCTTTTGCCTTCAGTATTTCCCAACTTCGGGTCTTTTCCAGTGAGTCCTGTCTTCTCATTATATGACCAAAGTATTTAAGGTTCAGTATTTATATTTCCAATGTATAGTCTGAATTAATTTCTTTAAGTTCTGCTGAATTGCCTATGCATAGCTTAGTTTTGTGTTTTTCATTTTTAAAAAATGAGGATAAAAAAAAGGAAGAGGAAGAAAACTCAAAGATCATTTCTCTCTTACTCCCATATTATACTTAAAGCTAAACAAACACTGTTGTTTTCCTTGTACCTTTCTAACTTCAGTGTCCACTTACTTTGCTGACTTTTCTTTTTTCTCTAACCAAGAAGGAAATAATATTATTGGTAAACACACAGAGAAGTTCTCTTCAGAAAAAAATAGGCACACAAACAGAACAGTAATCTTACACTGTTTCTACTCAATGGTCTGAGCTTTTTAGGAATCCAAAATTGAAAAAAAAAATTTTTTTCTACACCACAGATAAGTCACTTCTTGTGACAAGAAAAAACTTTGAAAAAGGCAAAAAAAGAAGGAGAATTCACACTCCAGCTTCATTGTCACCAGACTATTAAGATTAAAATTTTTTGGAGATTGTATCTTAATTTATAATTATTTATTAAATAATAAAGGTGGGTGAGAGACAGAGTGAATACCAGTCATGGAGTACACCTCCTTGCTCTGGATTCCTAGCCAAAAAGCCCCCTACTTCTTCTCTCTACTACAATATATGCTTTTAGTAACATCCCTTTCCAAAGCCTCTCAGGTTGGAGGATTTCAGACTCACTATAGACAAGAGGCAGGTATTCTGGATGCCAGGAATCAGAAGAACTTTAGGATGGCAGCAGAGTGTGCATGCCCACCACTATCTTTCCTTTACCCCACTATCTTAAGTCATTTATTTACAGATAAATGACAGGCTTTGACTGCTGGTAAGAAACCAAATTGTAACATTAAAACTTAATATTAAAACTCTCCCTTTAAAAAAAAATCCAGTTTCCCCTGGGGTGCCAAAGAAGGGGTTAATTAACAGTCATAGCTTTAAATTTTCACACAAAGTAGATGTTTGTGTCCATAGTGCATTGCAAGAGGAAAGCACTTAATAAATATTTTTCATTCATTATATCATAAAAACAATAGCCAGTTACTACATTAATTTAGGAGTAGCAACAGAAGTTGGAAATATTTTTTGAGCATTTATTAAGATTAGTCATCATTGCTCACATTGATAGCACTTTCCAGAAAACTTTTGCCTACCACATTAATCTGAGATAAGTAGTGCACACTACTCTTATGCCCCTTTTATAGATAAAGAAATCAAAGCTCATAGAAGTTAATGACTTGCCCATCGTCAACCAAAATAGTCAGTTTTAGAGTTACAACTTAACCCAGATCTTATGAACCCAAACCCAATAGAATTTTCACTCCACAACACTGCTAAATCCTACTAATTATTTTATTTGCTGTTTGATAATTTCTTTCCTTTAAGAGTTATCATTAGCTCTCATGATTTCCATTCTTTCTGTGTAGATGACTGCCATCGCTATATAGCCAATCTTCATCTGTCTTTCTAAATGTCAACCACACATCAGGAAAGGGAAGGAAAAGGAAGTGAAAACAATAAATATTCATTAAGTGCTTACTATGTGCCAGACCCTGTGCTAAACGCTTGGGTTACAAAGAGATGTAAAAGATAGTCCATTCCTTCAAGGAGCTCATGGTCTTATGAGGAACACAGCAAACAAACATACATTATAAAAATTATTTAATTTGATCCTCGCAACAACCCCGTAAGTTAAGTGTTATTATTATCCCCATTTTAGAGTTAAGGAAATGGAGACAGACAGGAGTTAAGTGATTGCTTATGGATACTGTGATAATTAGATTAATTCTACACTGCCCATCTTTAGATTTAATCACCAAAGGTGAGAATACCTCTAATTCTGGGAAGTCCATAACCCACTTGTGCTAGAGTGAGGGCCGCATCAGAATGAACTGACCCGCTCCCTAGGGGGTCTATGAGAATTGTCTATTGTGATTGGACATGCAAATTAGGAGGGAGGAACAGCAAGTGATGTATGTATAAGTGATCCCTTTAAAAGAAGGTCCTCAGTCAGCTGAGGTCTTTGGTGGAAGAGAGCATCTGGTGAGGAAGTCTTCTGGTTCATGGAGGACTGTTGGAATGCTGAGACTCTGGTGGGACCTCTGACTGCTTCCTTTTGAATTGCCACTTGGGTAAGTTAGGCTGACTCTTTCTCTCCCTTGGCGTTTCTGGAGGCTCTACCCTCAGGGAGGCCTCTCTTGCCTCTCTAATTGTAAAAGGCCTTGTGGCTAGAAGCCTTGTTTAATTAACCTCTGTGCCCCTCTGCTGGGCCTCTAAATTCTTACCTGGTCCAGGCCAGAGTTTCTCTCAATTTCCCTTTCTAATTGTAAATAAACTTCCATGAAAGTCAATTTTGACTTTGAGATTATTCTTAATTGAGGATTGATAATAGTTCAATCCTCTGGCGACCATCTTTTAATATATTGAACCCATAAAACTCCTTTTCCCCCCTTATAATACACAGTAAGAAATGTCTGAAATCTTCCTAATTTCAGGTCCAGCACTCTATCTGCTGAATCACATAGCTTCCTAGGACATCACTGATTGTCTGGTGGACATCTCTATGTAGATACTCCATAGGCATCTCAATCTCAATATGTTCAAAATAGAGCTCAGTATCTTTCTCTCTAAAGCTACCTCTTCTTCATATTCTGCTGTTTTTGTAGCTTTTGCTCTTCCTTCTTTTCAGCCAACTTTACCGACTTGGAAATATCCTCAATTCTATTCTCCCTTCCCCCAACTGCATATGTCACTGATTGCCAAGTTTTATCTATTCCTCCTCTACAGCATCTTATATTGTCTTTTCCTCACTATAAACACACACTCACACTCTCTTTTAGACCTTTCATGAGCATTATTACAATAACCTCCTAATTGACTTCTTGGCTTCTGCTATCTGCCTTTTTCAATTTATGTTACACACCTTCTCCAAGCCAAAATAATCTTTTTAAAGCTATACCACTCCCCTGCTTAAAAGTCTCCAGGGGCTTTCTATTTGCCTCTGGTTGAAATTCAAATGCCTCAGCTTGACTTTAAAGATTTTTCACCTTCTAATTTAAATCTCAAAACTTTTATTCCATTGTTCCTCCTGGTGAACTTTCAGTTTTGACTAACTGACCTATATGCTGTTTCATCTCCCATCCTTCTCTTTTTTAATTGTTTATTTTTCTTAACATTCTCTTCTTTTTTAAATTTTGAATTCCAAACTTTCCCTCCCTCCCAACCATCCCCCACCCATTGAGAGGGCAAGCAATGGGATATCAATTGTACATGTGAAATCATGCAAAATATATTTCTGTGTTGCTCATACTCTTTTTAAACCCTTTCCTTCTGTCTTAGAGTCAATACTGTGTATTGGCTCCAAGGCAGAAGAGTGGTAAGGGCTAGGCAATGGGGGTCAAGTGACTTGCCTAGGGTCACACAGCTAGGAAATGTCTGAGGCCAGATTTGAACCTAGGACTTCTCCTTTCTAGGCTTGGCTCTCAATTCATTGAGCTACCCAGCTGCCCCCTGCTCATATTGTTTTTTTTTTAAACCTTTAACTTCTGTGTATTGGCTCCTAGGCAGAAAAGTGGTAAGGGGTAGACAATGGGGGTGAAGTGACTTGCCCAGGGTCACACAGCTGCCCCTACTCATATTGTTTTAAAAAGCAAGACAAATAAAGTGAAAAAGTTATATTTTATCTTGTACTCAGAGTTCATTAGTTCTCTCTCTGGAGGTAGAAAGTATTTTTTCATCGTCATTTTATTGATCAGAGTAGCCAAATCCTTCACAGTTGATCATCATTATAGCATTGCTATTACTGTGCACAAAAATCTCCTGGTTTTTCTCACTTCATTTTGCATCAGTTCATATAGATCTTGCCATGTTATTCTGAAACCACCTCCTCATTATTTTCCATAGCACAATGGTGCTCTATCACAAGCTCTATCACTCTATCACAATTTGTTCAGCCATTCCCCAATTGATAGGTATCCCCTTGATTTCCACTTCTTTGCCACCACAAAAAGAGCTGCAATAGATATTTTTCTACATATAGATCCATTTTTAAATTTCTTTGATTTCTTTGGGATATAATTACAGTGGTATATAGGTTGAAGGGTATGCACAGTTTTATAGCCTTTTGAGCTTATTTAAAAGTTTTATTTATTTAATAGAATTTATTCCCAGGTGTTTTAGCCCCTCCTATATATTTTTTATTTTTATTGTTTTATAGGATATAAACTTCTTGAGGACAGGCACTTTTAAAAAATTTTGTGTTTGTATCCTTGACACAACATATAACCCCCTGTATAGTAGGTAATCATTACTTGAGTGAATAGATGAGTAATATATAAAAACTAATGGCCAGCATTTATGTTCTAAAGCTTTATGACCTCATATTTATTGACATTTTTCTTGCAGTTGGACTTAGATCTTCTAACCTATCTAGGAACTGACAGAAAAGAAAAACTCTTGACAACAGAATCCCTTCTTTAAGAAGATGAAGGGATTTTTTTCTTCTTCTGTCAATGTAAGCTCTTGCAATAGCAAGATTAATTTATTATACTCTTTCTCTCAAGAGACTTGTATAATGGGTTTTCTCATTGACGCTTTTGTCCTCAGAGTACTTTTTGTGGAATCTAAATGGGGATCTAATGTAAACTAACCTAGTTTTGTTGTTCACTAGGGAGAAGCTTTGCTATATTAAAGAAGTGTATCCTTGCATTGCTCTTTTATTGTCTGCTATCAGTTCTTCCCTGACCCTAGCATAGTTTCTGAAAATAAAATCCTTTTAAATTCTAAGTAGTTTAGCAAATGAAATGCTGTCTAATTTCATATTATTACACATGCTTTATTTGGGTCAGCCATCTACCAAACTAAATTTTTTTTAACCCTTACCTTCCATCTTGGAGTCAATACTGTGTATTGGCTCCAAGGCAGAAGAGTGGTAAGGGCTAGGCAATGGGGGTCAAGTGACTTGCCCAGGGTCACACAGCTAGGAAGTATCTGAGGCCAGATTTGAACCCATCTCTAGGCCTGGATCTCAATCCACTGAGCTATCCAGCTGCCCCCTACCAAACTCATTTTTGAAAAATCATGTTTTATCTTGTTTAAACTAGTGCATAATTGCATCATTCTGTCAAGTACTCTTCTTTTATTTGTTTTTGCTTTTTAAAAATGCCTTTCACATAGACAATAGAAGGATCTGTCTTTTAAGTATCATCCCAATGATCCTGAAGTTCTTCCTATTATGATTTATTTATAGTTGAGGCATCTTAGATTATTGAAAATTGCTGCAATTTAGAGGAAATGGAGAATTTAGTATTGATTGGTTCATTCAAGAAATGTTAGAGTCAGCAAATCAAAATATTGCTAGGCACAATACAGACTATAAAAAGAACAAGTTTCCTGCCCTCTAGAGGCCTACATTGTAGGAGAATTCTAGAATTGTAGAGCTAGTTAAAGGCCATAGTCTAAACTCTTTGACTTTTTTTTTCCCCCTTGTTGTTTAGTTGTTTCAGTTATGTTCTGTCTCTGTGACCCATTTAGGGTTTTCTTGCCAAAGTTAACTAGAATGGTTTGCCAATTCCTTCTCCAGCTCATTTTACAGATGAGGAAACTAAGGCAAACAGTGTTAAGTGACTTTTCCAGGGTCACACAACCAGTAAGTGTCTGAGACCAGACTTGAATTCAGGAAGTGAGTTATTTTGATTCCAGGCCTGGCACTCTATCCAGAAGGTAACTTAGCTTCCCCTAATTTTAAAAATCCCTGATTTTACAGATGAGGAAACTGAGTTCCTGATTGGTGAAGAGACTTGCTTAGTCATGTAGCTGTTTAGTGTCAGGATTAGGACTAGGACCCAGGTCATCTATGGGAATAGAATATCTAAAAAGATACTACAATCTGTGTAATTAGTTTAAAATTTCTTCACTGATGGCTTATTTTTACATCATTAATTTTAAAAAGTATCTATTTCATCTTCCCATTGATTGAGAATTATAGCTGTCCTGTACTGTTTTATTTGCAATTAGCATGTGTCTTTCCTTTGTAATATCATATGGAGGGATAAAATAAATTGCAAACTTTGAATTCAGGAGAAATTTCTCAATATTCACTCTTGATGGGAGCTTATCTTTATTGCTACCTGCTTTAGTTTGTGAAATTGAGGAATGAGAAGTTTTGGCAAAGCAGTATGAACACCCACAACCATCTCCATCTCTGTTTTCTTTATGTTGCTAAGTACCATAATCCTTGACCTGAAAGGAAAAATATTGTCTGCAAGTAAATATTTAAAAGACCCCATGAAATAGAACATATTTGTTGTGCCTGGGGAAACAATAGCTGATGGATGAAAAGCCATGACTCACTTTTCATCTGCTAAATGGACTGTTAATTTATACTATGTTGGAAACAAATGTTTGTGCTCTTGAGGCAGAAGTTTGAAGATATTAGTTATCCTTTTATTTTTAGGTTTGATTAGCAACTCTAAGATGACTTGGACTGTTAAATTTTTATGTAGAAAAGCTAAAATTTACAGTATGGTCATATGGGAGTGTTGGTTGATGAATGAACTCTGTAAGGTCAGAACTATTTGGAAGAGGAAGAGAACAAAAAATGACTCATAGATGCATTTAAAGGCAAGCAGCCAGAAAAGGGAGTCAGAGCAGAGGCAGCAATCTGATTTTGTTTGTTGGATTAGAAGTAGGTGGTAGTTGGTTCTAGCCCTGGCTTTGCCATTAACTAGTATGATTTTGAGCAATTCCAATATTTTTGGGTATTAGTTACCTCAATTTTAATTTGAAGAGATTTAATTAGATGAACTTCAAGGTCCAGCCCTTTAAAATTGTATGACTTTGTATCTCAAATAAGAAGTATCGTGACAGAATGCTAGATATATTGTTGGGAAATCATAGGATGCTGGATGTCCCTGGACAACTCACTTGGCCCTTTTGTGCCTTAGGTAACTAACACCCAAGAACCAATCCAAGTCATAAATGAGTTAGATCTGCCTATGTGGGGGGAGTTTCCTTCCTGTGCTGATAAAATCATAAGATCCTTAGAGGATTTATCCAAACTCAAGTAATTGAAGATATGTTAGAATTGCCCCTAGATTTGATTCTGAGACTTAATAAAATTTATTCCCCAATCCTTGTGCCCTCCTCCTGCACCTTTACCTCCACTAAAACAACTGAAATCACAGAGGTTTTGGTTAGCTGACTCAACAGCTACCAAGGAAAGCTGCTGACTCAGAATAAGGAAGTTCCATTTAAGCACTTTGACTTTTAGAGGATGTGGATAATGAATCCTGTGTGGATATGACATTTGTTATACAGGATAATGAATTTCTGTTGTTAGACAAGAGGGGAAGTGGAACAATAGGATTAGTGGATTACATGCTAGACTTGATAATCAGGAGAATCTAGGCTTAAGTCCTAGCTCTAACACATATTTGCCGTGATCATGTACTCTAATTTTCTCAGTATCCCTCAGAACTGCCTAAAATTTAGTGGTCATCCATATTAGTGGAGAAATTTTCTACACCAAAAGTTCACCACAATGATGAAGCTAGCATCTGAACACACGCACGCACACACACATACACACACACATATGACTTGTTCTATGGAGATTTTCCTTCAGAAGCAAAAATATCAACCTAGCTCATCAAAATGATTCAAAATGTACATTACTTTTTATGTTAAAAGCCTTTTCCTATTGGTCAAATCCACAAACTCTTCAAACAGTATTTTGATTAAATATGAATGTTACAAAATCAGATACAGAGTTTTAAAAATGAGCCACTTAGCTTACACAGGGGATCTTTAATGCTCATAACTGCATTTTAGAATTCCTAGTTGTTTTCAAAGTTCAGTTTAGGTTCCACCTCTTTAGGAGCTCTTCCCCCCAATCCTATTTTCCCTCCTTCACCTCAGCTATTACCGCCTTCTTACATGCACATGTATTATTGCCTTCTGTGGAATATAAAATCTTTGAAGGCAGGGATAATTTAATGTATGTCTGTTGTATCTCCATTGCTTAGCACACAGACATGTTAGATAATTACGGATGAAAATGTTTAATAGTTCTATGACAGTGTACTACTTAATAACATGTACTGTATTATTTGTTATTGAGAGGCAACAAATCATATTGAATAGTTTCAGCTTGGGAGTCTAGAAGACCTGAGTTGAATCTTGCCTCTCTAACTGTGTGTCCCTGGGCAAGTCATTTCATCTTTCATTGCCCAGACATTTTTCTAAGACTATAAACTTCAAAACAGATGGACATCTACATTAGTAAATGGTATTTATTTCTTCACTTAGTTACTGACAACAATAAGTCACAAATTTAGACCTTCCTTCTCTATCCCCCCCTCCACAATTGAAATGAACATGGATATCTACAAACTTAGTACAGAAGTCAGTTCTGAACATTTTCCTAGCACAGGTAGCAGTTTAGCCAAATTTAAAGAGACTACAAAGAATTTTGCCCCACATTGGTATTTTGATCTACTTTCAAATGTTAACTCTCTATAAAGTCCTTTTGATATGATATGATATGATATGATATGATATGTGTATATATATATAAATCTCTGTATCCTACCCTAGAATTATTGTTTTCAATTTTGAATACTCTACTCCCTTTTTTAACTCCTAAACTGGTCAGTGTGGTTTCTGTTCTCTTCCTTGAATGCTGTTCTGTTCTGCCATCTTGTGGCCATTTATAAGTAAACTCTCAGTGTTGCACTGCATTGACATCAACTTTTAGAAACTTTCAAATGTGGTTTCTGACAGAGCAGAGATGTGGCCAAAAGTTGCCTTAGAAAGTTGATCTGATTTAATAGTATTATTAACTTACTAATTTTCTGATTTTTAAAATGAATTTCCACTAATTCGAAGCTCATGTCAGCCTTCAGAGTTAAACAGGCATCCTCTGAGAGCTCAGACCAGAGCACTGGATCAGATGTTTTGTCTCCTATTTATTTAGTAACTGATTAGTCTCAAGCAAGTCATTTAAACTTTCTGGGACATAAATGTCATTTAGTTTATTAAAAATTATACATCTAAGGTTCCTCTCAGCTCATTTTCTATAATTTTATATTATGAAGTAAAGGAAAATAATTGTATTTTTTATTTTCCTAAAATTCTTGAAATTGCGGAATAGCTTTTTTGTTCTCTTACACATCTCTTATACATCCATGGGCTAAATGCATCACAGGCACAAAAAGATCTGTGGCAATAATTCTTTGATGCTATCGAATTCTTCTGGGAGAAATTAATTTCCTGTTCTAAATATTTCTGGTCTTGATATATCTTTTCTTATTGGAATTGGGAGATTAGAATGCTATTTCTTCATATTTATTCCTTTAAACAGTGTAATTTAAGAAAAATGGCAATATTAAACTCAAAAAACTTTAGTTGGTATCCAAAATATAGCCTTACTCCATAGATAAATGCCGAGAGAAACTGAACTATGTAGTTCTGGTTTTTAATTTTTTTCATTTTTTGTGTGTCTAAACATGATTTCATTGATTTAGGAAATCTGCTATGGAGAAAACTTTTTTTTTAACTTCTAGATGTGCTACTACTCTGCAACTTTTCCTCTTAGAGAGTTGCTTGGGTCACCGAGAGGCTAAATGCTTTCCATAGTTTATAAAGCCTGTTTGTCAGAGGCAACACTTGAAACCAGGACTTTTTGACTCCCATTTGAAAATTGAAGACAAATTTTTAAAACTGTGATGTAATAGAATTTTATTTACCCTATCATTTTTAAAAAGGTAGTAAAATTTCAGGTAGTTGCTTTTTATGCCTATTTCTATGAGGGTTTTTTTGTTTTGTTTTGTTTTGTTTTGTTTTGTGATACTATATATTATGCCTGCTTCCTGGAATGTATTTGCCTTTTTCCAGAAGAGATGTGCTCCCCTAAATGTACTCCTTTATTAACTCACTATCCCATTCTCCACAGTGATTCTTTAAAACTGTTTCTTCTCATCTCAAATCTCTCATGCTTCCTTCACTTCCCCTTTCCCCCCCTTTCAGCTTGAGAACTTTGCCTTAAATCTTACAGAAATAAAATTGAGATAATTTACTGTGAGCTCCTTCTCCCCTCTTTCTCATTGTCTATCACTCAAACTACTTCTATCTCCCCTTTCTCCTCTTCTCATGATGAGGTAACCTTACTGCTTACCACGAATAACCTCCCCTAACTACTTAAACAATTTTATTCTATCCCATCTTATCCCACAGATTGTCCCCTCTTTTCCCATCATCCTTTTTTCCCCCACATTCTCCCTGTCTACTTGCTTATTTCTTACAAATATGTAGCTTTCAAATATGCCTATGTCTTCTCCATTCTGAAACAGCAGTCACTTGATCTTGCGTCCCTGCTAAATATTATTATATATCTCTTCTCCCCTTCGTGGCCAAACTTGAAAAGGCTGTCTACAACAGGTGTCTCTACTTTCTCTTCTCTCTCTTATTAACCATTTACAATCTGATTTCTGACCTGATCATTCCATCAAAACTATTTCCTCTAAAGTTACCAGGGATCTCTTAATTGCCAAATTGAATGGCCTTTTCTCAATTCTAATTCTCATCTACCTTTCTGAGCCGATCTCCCTTTCCTCCTTTCTTGAGATACCACTGTCTGCAGGTTTTCTTTCTACCTTTCTGACTGCTCCTTCTCTGTCTCTTTTTCTGTATTCTCATCCAGATGTCTGCCAGAGTTCTGCTTTGGGCCATCTTCTTTTCTTTCTCTATGCTGTGTCACTTGGTGATCCCATCAATTCCCATGGATTTAATTACTATCTCTATGCTGATGATTCTCAAATTTACTTATCTTGTTCTAACCTTTCTGCTGACCTATCTGAGATCTTCAACTGCTTTTTAGACATTTCAAATTGAACGCCAAGCAGAAATCTTAAATTCAATATGTCCAATGCAAAATTCATTATCTTGCCACCTGAACCTTAAGCCCCCTCCTACTTTCCCCATTATACTGTTGAGAGCAATGTTATTCTCCTAGTCCTTAAGGCTCACAATCTAGTAGTGATTGTAGACTTCTCATGACCCTGCTCCCCCCCATCCAGTTTGTCACCATATGGCCTGTTGATGTCACCTTTGCAATATCTCTTAAATACCCCTCTTTCTGTCCCCTTATACTGCTACCACCCTAGTGCAGACTCTCATCACTTCATATCCTACTCAAAGTCTAAACCCCACTCCAGCTAACATGTCACTAACTAAAGTCACTAACATGATTTTAATGTATAAGTCTGACTGTCACTCAATAAATTGCAGTGGCTCTCTATTCCCTCTAGCATCAAATAGAAAATTCTCAGTTTGGTGTTGAAATCCCTTCATAACTAGCACCCTCCTAAACTTCTTAGTTTATACCTCAGTCCCTGTTATGTACTCTTCAAACACTGGCTTACTGGCTGTTCTGAGAACAAGACATTCCATCTCTTGGCTCCAGGCATTTTCTTTCACTATTTCCCATACCTGCTTTTCCTCTTGTCTCTCCCTACTGGCTTCTTTGGCTTCCATGAAGGCCCAGCTAAAATACCATTTTTTACAGGAAGCTTTGCTCAACCCCTCTTAATTATTGTGCCTTCCCTCTGCTAATTATTTCCTATTTATCCTTTCTGTCACTAGTTTGTACATATTTATTTGTTGTCTTTTCACATTAGTTGTTGAGCCCTTGAGAGCAAGCACTGTCTTTTGTCTCTTATTGTATGCCCAGTGCAGTGCAGTGCAGGTACTTAAATGTTTCTTCATTGACTTAATATATCTTCTGTCTAATTACCTCTCCTCCCTTTCTCCTTTTTCTCCTATTTCTCTGCTGAATGAAAAATATTTCTGTACCCAATTCTATATGTGTGTGTTTGTGAGTGTCTTCCTTGTTCCTTTTAACAAGTTTACATGAGAATGAGATTAAAATGTCAGCTGCTCCCCTAATTCCTCCTCCAACAGCAAAGTGGCACAGCACACCTGGAGTCAGGAATATTCATTTTCCTGGGTTCAGATTTGGCCTTAGATACTGCCTATGTGACCCTGGGCAAGTCACTTAACTCCCTTTGCCTCAGTACCTCGTCTGTAAAATGATCTGGAGAAGGAAATGACAAACTATTCAAATATCTTTGCCAAGAAAACCCCAAGTGGGGTCACAAAAAGTTGGACACAACTGAAATGACTGAACAACAGCAAAATTCTTCCCTCATTTAGATATATTTCTGCATATGCATATTGATTTTTTCCTAATCTCCCTTCCTCCATCCCACTCAGTGACCTCTTTTCTCCTGTTTCCATTCTTCTCTTAAGATCATTAAGACATAAAAGAATCACCCTCAGTCCTTGCCTAAGTAGACTGAGTTTTGATAGTAATAGGCCTTAGAGGGGACACGCATACCATTTACTTATATTATTCCCTCTCTATTCCATTTATTAGAATGTATGCAGTTTATTATCCTTGTTTAGCCAAATTATTGATGTTTATTCCTGCTTACATTTTTTTAAAATTTAAATTTATTTACTTGTTTATTTGTTACATTAAAATGCCCAGCTTCTTTTTGCTGCTTTCTTGGTGATACTGAGTGATGTGTTACTCCAGTATCTCAGGGACAGGTTGCAGAATTGTAATCTTTCACTGCTTTCAAAGTATTCTGATCTAGAGCAACATCTGATTGCTACGCTCTTGGTCTGAACTTTCTAAGCTCCTGACTTGAGTTTTGGTAAGAGCAACAATAGAATTCTGCTGGGCTTGGCTCTTATCTGTAAGCTAGGAAGTTCTGTTGGTTCATAGTGATAGAACTACTGACTCTGCCTTGTTGTAGGATTCCTGTCCTGGTTATTCCTCTTCAGGCTAGGCTAGCTGCTTGAGAACTGAGATCCCATTCTGCTCTTGGGATCTGAGCCAAACCACTGCTGCTTGCTTCTGGTCTCCTTCCTTTCTCAGTACACAGCCTAGTGTTTTCCTACATGGGGAACCACCCCTCTTGCCCCCTGGACTCCTGGCCATCAACCCCTCACCTAAACACACAGCTAATGGCTTTTTCTCATTCCCGCCCTGGATCTGTTATCCAGAAGTGGGTGGTGGGCGGTGGGCAACAAAGCTGCCAGTTGGCACCTGTTCCTGTCACAGTACCCTATATAGTTCTGGGGGTACCCCAGTATCAGTCTGTTGCACAGCCTTTCTCTGGGCACTGGAATGCTCAGACCAGGCACATTTGGGCCCTTATTCCATCTCCACTGTAAGCACATCTCCCTGTCTCCCTATGCCAACTTGGGCGGGACAAAGACTCACTATGACGTTTCCTGTATTTCTGTATCAGGATTCAGTCTAGTAGATTTTCTAGATCTATTTGGAGGACTTTCATGGGTAGGAGCCTAGCTACAATGTTTTTTGTTGCTCTGTCATCTTGCCTCCATCTCCTTTACTCAATTATTTTAATTTCTTAAAGAACTGCTACCACCACTTGTATATTAATAACAATTGCTGCTAATTCTGTGGTAGTGCTATTTTCTGTTTTTGAATCATTAAGATTTCTTACTTTTGTTTTCCTATGAGTGGGTTCCCTTTGTTAATGGGAAAAAATATATAAAACAACCAAATAAGAGAATAGCAATGCAGTTATACTAGCATGCTTATTTCTTTAATTATTACATGTTATGGATACATTTTTATCCTTTTAACAATGGAACAAGTAAGACATTTCTCACTACTCTGCATAAACTGAACCCTCTCCACTTTAGCCAAATTGTTTTACTTATTATTTATTGCTTGTGCTGTCTTTTCCACTTACTGTGCCTTTTTGACCTCCATTCCCTTTGTGTGTTTGAGTGGCAGGCACAGTAGATTTGGAGTCAGGACATGGGCTTACCTCCTGACTACCTGACTATTCCTTCCTAATACTTTGTGATTTAATCAATTAACTTATTCTGGTCTTAATTTCTTGAGTGTAAGATGGGAGGAGACCTCTGGGGACCTTTACAGTTCTTATATATAATATGCAGATTTGTAATATCCTAAGATATTAGGAACGAATTGTCTTCTTTCTCCTCTTAACTATTTCTCTTCCTTCAGACACCAGATACATCTTTAGAAGCCTGAGAATTTTGAATCTATTTCCCCCTACACATTTCTCCCTTCCAATACCTTTCACTCCCCACAAAGAATAGGTGCACAACACATTTTTTTTTTCAAACTTTACCTTTCGTCCTAGAATCAATACTGAATATTGGTTCCAAGGCAGAAGAGCAGTAAGGGCTAGGCAATGGGGATTGACTTACCCAGGGTCACATAGCTAGGAAGTGTTTGAGGTCAAATTTGAACCTAGGACCTTCATCTCTTGGCTTGGTTCTCTACACAGTTAGCCACTTAGCTGCATAATACATTTTTGTGGTGATGACAGAAATCTCTTAGTTCCTACTGGCAGATCTATTAATACTATGTGTTTCTTTGAGAATCAATGAAGAAAATCTGGTGTTTATTTTGTAAAAGCAATATGTGCTGGAAAGTCCTTTTCATGTGGGTATTTCAAAGCATTATGCTATTGAAACAAAAGTATTAATTACTTAAACATACAAATTTTTGACTGTGGAGAATGTGTTCCAGACTTTTTGTATATTTTAGTGTTCTTTACAATGATTGTTTTATAAATTTATTCTGGAGAAGTACTATCTACTTTAAGTATTTAATAATATTTAATTTCAGTTCCAATAATGATAACATTGTGAATTCTTCTCTTTCAGATGGCTTTTTTAGTTAGAGATTTTGGTCCTTCAACACTTACTGTGAGGGGTAGTCAGGTGGCAAAGTAAATAGATGTCTAGGCCTAGAGTTCTCATCTTCTTGAGTTCAAACTTTTTTTTTTTAAACTCTTGCCTTCCATCTTAGAATCAATATTGTGTCTTGGTTCTAAGTTAGAAGAATGATAAGGGCTAGGCAATGGGGGTTAAGTGACTTGCCCAGGGTCACACAGCTAAAAGTGTCTGAGGCCAGATTTGAACCCAGGACCTCCCATCTCTGGGCCTGGCTCTCAATCGACTGAGCCACCCAGCTGCCCCCTTGAGTTCAAACTTGAACTCAGACCATTACAGGCTAGCTATGTGACCCTGGGCAAGTCACTTAACATCAGTTTCTCAACTGTAAAATGAGCTGAAGAAGGAAATGGCAAATGACTAGTATGTTTGCCAAACAAACCCCAGATCAGGTGATGAAGAGCTGGACATGACTGAACAACAGTAAAAGTGTGTTCCTGGGCAAACCACAACCTCTGAGAGTTCATTTCCTAATTTAAAAAATGGGAATAATAACTGACAATACTTGCTTCATAGCGATATAAGCAAAGAACTTTGCAAACCATAAAGTACCATATAAATGTGAATTTTGATTCTGATTATGAGCCTTGAGGGAACCGTGGTGTCTAAGATTAAAATTCCTTCCACTGAAGGGTAGATTGGTAGGTTAAAGATTCATCTGAGATGAAGAGATTTCATTTTGGATTGTAATATACTTTGGGTTAAATTTGTGCCCCCAATTTTTTTTCTTCCTTGGGACTTGGATGATTATTGACAGCTTAACAAAAATGAGAGTATCTCCAGAAATATAACACATTAAGTAAAAAAAAAATTATTTTAAATCTGTCTAGGAAAAGGGTCATGCCCTAATTCAAAGGTAAACATTATCTGTGAAAAGAACACTTGAGAGTGATATTTATTAATAGCCTTCATATTCAAGCAATATTGTAGGATGATCAATTAAATTAGTCTGTGAGAGATGCCAAAATCACATCTCTTTCAGCCACAGAGTGGGTTTAAAAGTTTATAGTATCAAATTTAAACTTCTCTTGTGGTATATATTGAAACTTGCTCATTTCCAGTCAAGCTGTGGGAGGATCTAAAACTTCAAGCTCTCTTATAGTAATATTTTCTGACTGGATATGTCTTATTCTCCTCATTCTTAACATTTTTTTGTGGTGAGTTGAAGACACTTTAAAGGTTTTCTAAATTAATTTTTAAAAATTACACGAGGTCTTGAGAACATTAATACATTGTCTTTAGTTGACTCATAATTATTCAGTTCAACAAACATTTGTAAGTACCTAGTATGTGCATGAGAGGCAGTTTTGTGGCATGTTGGATAAAGAGATCTCTTTGGAGTTCAAGTCTTGGCTCTCGTACACATAACTGTATGAACATGATCAGTGCCAAGCACTGTGAAGGTGCTCCAAGTTGGAGGATGAGGAGGGATAACAAGGAAACCATGATCACTAGATAGGAGAGTACATAGAGGGGTGTAAGGTGCAAGAAAGGTAGAAGGGAGCCTGTTTATGAAGGACTTTAAAAACTAAAATCTGCCTTGTGTTTTGTACTATGCTACTTCCTATTTCAAACTCCTTGGCATAGTGTTCAAGGCTTTCCTAGATCAGGTTTCAATCTGCTCCAATTATAAATGTACCCCCTGTAGCCTTTCTTCACATACCCTATACACCAGCCAGGCTAGATTATTATTTCCTGACTCTGACTGTGCTATGAATCATACTGTTTCATACTACTTCCTTTTACCTTTTCCTTTGCTCCTTGAATCTGAGACTTAACTTTTAAACAAACCCTTCAGTGTCCAGCTCAAATGGACAGTGATTCATCCTATCACAAGATTTATCAACAATGTTAATAGTTTTTACCTATAATTACTGCCTACTTTTGAACCTTCATGATAGTATGAAGGATCTTAAAAAAAAAGGAAATAGGGGCAGCTAGAGACAGAAGGTCTTAGGTTCAAATTTGGCTTCAGACACTGCCTAGCTGTGTGACCCTGGTCAAGTCACTTAACCCCCATTGCCTAGTACTTTACCTGGAAGGTAAGGGAATTAAAAAAGAAAAGGCAAGACACCTGTATGATACTATTTGTATTTGTATTGTGTTGTACTGTACTGTACTGTATTGTATTGTATTGTAATCTATTGTATTTGACTGTATTCTAATTCTTTGAAAATTGGTAATCTATCTATGGTACATATAGCTAATCTTTCATTAGTCAGCATATCCTCATTGCTGGACCTAACATAGTTGTCTACATTCTTTGGCATTTTTGTAGGGCTTTAAGGGTGATAAAATTTTTTACATTTGGTTTTAATCCTAACAACAACCTGTGAGATCAATAGCACTAGTACTAGTACTAGTGAGACTTAGAGAGAAGTATCATGTCAAAGTAACAATGGCATAATTAGAAACATCCTGCAAATAATTTAATGGTCTACCCAATATCATGAATCAGGTTAGCACCTTTGGCAGTACTATTGGGTTGTTTTTTTTTTTCAGAAATACCATTGAGTGGGGGGCAGTTAGGTGGCTCAGTGGATTGAAAGCCAGATTCAGAGATGGGAGGTCCTGGGTTCAAATTTGACCTCAGATACTTCCTAGCCGTGTGGCCCTGGGTAAGTCACTTAACCTCCTTTGCTCCCTTACCACTCTTCTGCCTCGGAACCAGTACATAGTATCAATTTTAAGATGGAAGGTAAGGGTTTAAAAAAAAAAAGAAATACCATAATCACCTTAGCAACATGGACTAACAATCTAGTTCAAGTATTTAAGTTATATTTTGCATTTTGTGTTTATCTGATGGCCCAGGAGTTTTATATTTTAAACAAAATAATGAGCCATGAATATTTGGCTGATAAAGAACTGTTCACTTTCTTCCTCCCACATGGTGTGAATTTGCCCAAGAGGAAT
This sequence comes from Gracilinanus agilis, assembly GCF_016433145.1. Lineage (NCBI taxonomy): Eukaryota > Metazoa > Chordata > Mammalia > Didelphimorphia > Didelphidae > Gracilinanus > Gracilinanus agilis. The sequence goes on along the minus strand of NC_058133.1, from coordinate 397,146,975 downwards.
TGTCACAAATTTCCTATGTTTATTTTTCTCTTACCCTTCCTGCTGAGGTGAAATGTATGAGGCATACAATTGAATATAGGTCCCAGGCACTCTATAGCTCATCAATAAGAGGTGGAGAATTGTGTCAACAAATAACTTTATAACCTCTCTACTTAATTACAATTAGGTACATTAAAATTAACATATGCCAGGAGTCATTGCAGTCAATAATCCAAAATCACCTCTTATTTGAGGCTTATTATCAGTTTATTATTTAGATCTTGCCTAAGGAGCTAAAGAGAATCTGCCCCTTAGATGCAGAATGGACAAAGCTCTTTGGACCAGAGCCTCCACCAACAAGGAGCATTTGTAACAGTGGACACTCTTATGGGCACTGGACAAATATGTTCTCTCAAGGCAAACTTTATTGGCCACCAACATCATCTCCATTATAAGTAGGATGCTTTTCCATTTGAGGCACCCTGCTGTTTGAACAGAGAAATAACAATCTTTTGATAATGGAGAGAGCATTGGAAATTTGACTTTAGGTAGATGGAGAAACAACAACAGCAATAATACTAACTAGTATTTAATTCATTACATATCTTACTTGATTCTTGTCATAATCCTGCAACATAGGTACTATCATTGTCCCCATTTTATATATAAAGAACTTATGATGGAGATCAGTTGGATGACTTACCCATGGCTATACAACTAGTAGAGTCTGAAGCAGAAGTTGGATTCAGGTCTTCTTGACTTCATGTCCAACACTCTAATTATTGTGTCATCCAGATGTCAAATAATGTCAAGGAAAATGAAGGTATGATCCCAAATTGGCAAAACTTTAAAAAAACAAACCACTTATCTTCAATCTTAGAATCAAAACTTTATATTGATTCCAAGACGGAAGAGCTGTAAGGACTAGGCAATTGGGGTTGCATGACTTGAGCATGGAGGAAGTATCTGAGGCCAGATTTGAACCTCGTAGGTCTAGCTTTCTATCAACTGAGCCCTCTAGCTATCCCTAAACTAGCAAAATTTTGACACTTACCAGTAAGTAGTCCTTTGTTCCTTCGAGCTAAATAATCCTATCATAGATTATAAAATTTTAATGTTTTTATTTCTATCTAAATGAAATGGTCACCTCTGTATATCAAATTCAGATTTTGTCTATTTTAAAATTGTTTATCTGATGACCAGCACTTCTGGTGATAAGTCTCTCCAAATTTAATTGTGCTGGATTTGGACACATTATTTATTGTAGCATGTAGCATGGACACAGGCTGGAACAGGGATTGAATATTTTGACACTAAGTCCATTATGATGTTGGAGGTCCATGTGATGAAAGATGAAAAAGAATACATTCCAAATGTATACAGATTAGTAGAATACAAGGTAGAGTTTGATATGGGCCAAAGAAATTATTTAAAGTACTTGAAGAAATATTCTTTAAAGTATAAATTTCTTTTTACTTCTCTTGACATGTATAGGTATGCAAATATATGAACAAATGAGATAATATTTATAAAGCACTTTGCAAAACTTAAAAGCACTATATATAGTCAATTATCAATATATGTTTTAAATTATTATTGTCATTTGCATAAAAAAGAAAGTGAACCTATAAGCTCAAACTATTCAAAAATCAATCAATGAAATAAAAAATTATAACTGATTGTATATTTATCTGTAATTTCCATTGTTTCCTAATCATTAATTCCATCCCCAAAGATTCGTATATTGACTTGAATTTAGTGGTGTCTATATTGTTCTTGTTTTCCTTGTCTTGGATGATTTAAGGAGGGATAAATCCCTTTCATTCAGTTGATTCAGGCAAAAGATAACACCTGAATGGAACCTTGAAAGATTTTTAACTGGTCGAGAAAAAGAAGATGTCTATTTTAGGCCTTATAAATGGTTTACATAACTACATGGAGACCTCATGTAGGTACCTTACCTTGCTATTAGTCTTAAATAGTCATGGAGAATGGGGACTTGTTTTTGGAAAAGTTGGAGCACCGTTAGCATTTCCATTGATCCAATATTTACTAAATCATCTGGTAAGAAGTACTTATTTTTCTACTACATTAGTTTCTAACATGGCAGATTGGCTGTTTTCACCTTTAAAAATGTGTTTAGCCTCTGGGGATTGAGAGCAACAATATATTGCCATATTACTTATGTATCAAATTACCTCATGACAATTATGTAGCTAATTTGGAAAAGAGCAGTTATGTGCAAGAATATTTCCAGACGTGAAGATATCAAAAGTTTTATAGTCATGCTTATAGTATAGTTTTCTTTTGATCTTTGTATCAAAAAACAAAATGAAATATCAATAGAAAGTACTTGGTTTTCTGACATTCTTATGCCAAAGTATATCTTCCTAGAAAGAAATGCTTTAATTTCTTAACATTTCATTCTCAGTCTGATGTGTGTGTATGTGTGTCTGTGTCTGTGTGTGTCTGTGTGTACACATGCATACCCACACATACTCATGTGCACAGATCTATGCCTTGGTTCTATGTTTTTTATATCTGGTTTAAACTATTCACTTTTGGACATTGTAAAAAGCCTTTTTTATTCCTGGTGTATGTGTGTGACCTCATTTCCATTTAAATCTGCCTCGTAAATTATTTACAGAAGATGACAGTTGGGGCACCCACTGTACTGTGTCCCAGGAGCCAAAGGTCACTTTGCTCTGCTTCCTTGATTCATTTGGTAATCTGATATAGTGCCTAGCTAGCTGCTTCCTATCTCGTCCCAGTGGCATAGTGTAGGATGAGTATTTTCTCTCTTATTTCTCTTTTTCTGCCTTTCTCCATCTCACATTTTTCTCCATATCTAATTTTAGACTTCTCAATTCAATTTTTACTTGTCTGAGTGAGTAGGGACAAGGAAAAAGAGTAAATGGAGGGTGACTGTGCTGTTTTGTGGATCTGGAGATCAGAACTGTTGGTGCTTGACCTTTTTCTCTTCTCTTAGCAGATTGCTTCCCACAGCCATCCAAGTTAATTTCCCATTATCCTCTTGATTTTGAAAACATAATTCTCTATACCAAGAGCCTAAAAAAAACAAAACAAAAACAAAAACAGACAGCAAACTTAAAGGAAATTTAATAAACTACATATAGTAATGCTTCATTTATCTGCAGTTAAGTCTTCAAGCATCCTAACTCCTTGTGCTCCCAAAGCCAAATGTAAGGGGGAAAGATAAAAAAATCACCTTAAATAATTGTCTTAAAGTCCTTGCAGTATTTCACTCCATCGTATGGTAGAAAGAGAGTTGGACTTGGAGCCAGGAGATTTGTATTTGATTCCTACTTTCAACACTTATAGGAACAGGCCATGGATAAGTTACTTAACCTCCCCGAGACTTTTTCTTCATCTCAAAAGGACATCAATATTTTGTTAGCTATCTCACAGGATTGTGAGTAAGGCACATTACAAAGTCAAGTCAATGGTCAAGTGCTATACAAATAAGTTGTTTACTTTAAAGGCCCTCATGCACAGTCTTATTGGCTTTTATTTTATTCCCATTACATTTTTTTGGCCACATTTTCTTTTTAAAAAACCCTTACCTTCTGTCTTAGAAGTGATACTAAGAATAAAAAAGAGAAAGAATTGATACTAAGTATCTATTCCAAGGCAAAAGAGAGGTAAGGGCTAGGCAATTGGAATTATGACTTGCCCAGGGTCACACAGCTAGGAAGTTTCTGAGGCCAGATTTGAACCCAAGACCTCCAGTCTCCAGGCCTGGTTCTCTATCCACTGAGCCACTTAGCTGTCCTTTGGTCACTTATTTTTCCAGACCATAGTGAATTAAGAAGCATAAGTTAGTGGGTCAATGGGTAAATGAAAAGGAGTATAGAGCCAGAATCATATAATTAATAGCCAGCTGCTTACTGGTCAAAAAAGAGACAGAAAAACTAAAAAGTTAACTATGTGGGAGCTATGTGGCACAGTGGATAGAGTACTGGGCCTGGAGGCAGGAAAACTCATCATTCTGAGTTCAAATCTGGCCTCAGACATTAGCTGTGTGACCCCTGGGCAGGTCACTTAATCCTGTTTGCCTTAGTTTCCTCAACTGTAAAATGAGGTGGAGAAGGAAATGGCAACCCACTTAAATATCTGCCACAAAAACCTCAAATGGGGTAATAAAGAGTTGGACATGACTGAAAATGATGAAATAACAACAAAAACATAAAAGTTGTTTGTTATGATTATATCATCAAGAAGTTCAATATTCTTTGTTTTAAAAGGAAGGCAAATATACAGGAAAGTTGTTTTTTTTTTTTTTTTTTTTTTTTTTTTTTTTTTTTATCAGACATGTGTGAAGGGATTAGCTTTGTATCTGGAATATTTATTTTGGAACATTCCCTTGCCCAATAATAAATAATGTGATTAGATGAGGATAGAGTTTGCTTCTGTTTTCTCTACCAAATAAAATAATTACTACTTGGAAGGGACCAGGAGGAGGGAAGGATAATAGGCAGTTGGTAGATAAGTGTACAGATAGTAATAGACCAGCACCTACATACTACTGATGAGTTTGTCTTCAGGCCTAGATAAATTACATCCTAGAGTACTGAAAGAATGGATGAGCATCATGGCCAATCTACCAGGAGTGACCTTTGAAAAAGGCAGCTATGGATAGGTATTTGGATTTAGAGACAAGAAGATCAGAGTTCAGATACTGCCTTAGATAATAGCTGTTTGATCCACTTAACTTCTCTGTCTCAGTTTCCTCATCTAAAAAATAAGGGAGTTGGACTCTTGGTCCTGTGGAAGAGTGTGGGGAAAGCCAAAGATACAGAAAGATTAAAGAAAAGTCAATATACCCCAATCTTTTTTTTTTTAAATGCATAGATAGTGACTACCTGAGAAGGAAGCATGATCACAAAGAGCTAGTCTAGCTTCACTTAGATAAAGTCCCACCAAACTAATTCTTTTACTTTTTTTTTCTTTTTCTCTCCCCACCTTTTTTTAATTTAGAAAAATTTTCCATGGTTACATGACTCATGATTCCTGCCCTTTTCTCCCCGCTCCTGAAGCTGACAAGCAGTTCCACTGAGTTATACATGTAACATTGTTCAAAAACTATTTCCATGTTATTCATATTTGCAGTAGACTGATCTTTTAACATTAAAACCATAATCATATTCCTGTTGAACTACATGATTGATCATATGTTTTTCTTTTGCATTTCTGCTCCACAGTTCTTTCTCTGGATGTGGTTAGCATTCTTTCTCATAAGTTCCTCTGGATTGTCCTGGGTCATTGCATTGCTACTAGTGGAAAAGTCTATTATAGCCAATTATGCCACAGTGTGTCCGTCTCTGTGTATAAGGTTCTCCTGGTTCTGCTCCTTTCGCTCTGGATCAATTCCTGCAGGTAATTCCAGTTCACATGGAATTCCTCCAGTTCATAATTCCTTTGAGCACAATATTATTTCATCACCAATAGATACCACAATTTGTTCAGCCATTCCCTAATCAAAGGGTATCCCTCCATTTCCAATTTTTTGCCATCACAAAGAGTGAGGCTATAAATATTTTTGTACGAGTCTTTTTCCTTATTATCTCTTTGGGGTACAAATCCAGCAGTGGTATGGCTGGGTCAAAGGGGCAGCATTCTTTTAAAACCCTTTGGGCATAATTCCAAATTGCCCTCCAAAATGGTTGGACCAATTCACAACTCCACCAGCAATGCATTAATGTCCCAATTTTGCCACATCCTCTCCAACATTTATTACTTTCATTTACTGTCATATTGGCCAGTCTGCTAGGTGTGAGGTGGTACCTCAGAGTTGTTTTAATTTGCATTTCTCTAATCAGGAGGGATTTTGAACACTTTTTCATGTGCTTATTGATAATTTTGATTTCATCATGTGAAAACTGCCTATTCATGTCACTTGACCATTTGTTGATTGGGGAATGGTGTGATTTTTTTTATAAATTTGACTTAGTTCCTTATATAGTTGGGAAATTAAACTTCTTTTAGAGAGTTTTGTTATAAAAAAATTCTCCCAGTTTGTTGCTTTCCTTCTAATTTTGGTTATCTGTTTTTTTCTGATGGGATCACTAAAGTAGTAGATTGAGTAATGCTGGAGAGAACATCTTGCAAGGATTTTTAGCAAATCTTTTGACAATCCCTTAAGCTCTTCTTGTGGACTAGATAATAGATGAATTTGAATGAAACTTGCTGAATGAACAAACTCAAAAAGTAACCACTAACGGTTTACTATTAGTTTGGAAGGAGGTCCCTATTAGTGTCCTAGTAATGATCTCTTGTTTCATGGTGGGCTGTTTAACATTTTTTATCTATGACTTGGATAATGGAATTAATGTTAACATAAAGCTATGAATAGACTTCACATGCAAAATGGCCTTGGTAGGGTAGAATTTTGGAATACATGTGTAAAAATGAAATTTAATTGAGAAAAATACAAATTCTTACCCTTGTATTGGAAAAATCAATTCCAGACTATGGGGGAAAGTATGACTAGATAGCAGCTTATCTGATGAACAGCCTAGGGTTTCAGTAAATTTGCAAACTCCTTATGAGTCAGGAGTGATCTGGCATCCAAGAAAGCTAACTTAAACTTACTTTCATTGGCATACTATCCAGGACTAGGGAGATGGTAATCACTTAATAGCCTACTTTAAACAACATTTAATTCCTTTTTTAGAGCCATGTTTGAGAAAGGATATTGATTAAATTGGAGATCCTAGAGAAAAGGGTAACTTGGATGATGAAGGGTCCCTGAGCTATTTGAAAGCACTGTTAAACTGGTCAGAAGCCTACTTGGGTAGGGGTATGATGCTTTCTGTCTTTTCAGTATTTGAAAACCTGTTTTATGGAAGTGGGATTGGGTTTTTAGAACTGAAAGCACTGGTTCAAAATTGTAAAGAAGTAAATTTAGTCTTGATGTAGGGGAAATTTCCTAATAATTAATACTATTCTCTGTATGAAGCTGTGCAAGTCACTTAATCCCAATTGCTTAGCTCTTGCCACTCTTCTTCCTTGGAACCCAAACTTAGTTTTGATTCTAAGTCAAAAGGTAAGAGTTTAAAAAAAGAGAGAATGCTTAATTCTATTCCCACATTAGAATGGGTTCTGTCTATTGGTTTGTGACAGTGAAGGTTTTCAAAGCAAAGGCTGGATGACCACTTGTCACATATGCTGTAGAAAGGATTCTTGTTCAGGTATGAGTTGGCCTAGGCAGCCTTTGAGTTTCCATCCAATTCAGCTTCTAAAATCTTGTGACATTAGCTACTTTGTTAAAAGATCTATGGACCCTTGCTTAATAAATAGATCAATTGAGAGCCATTAAAATTATTACCACTAACTTGAGATGAGTCAGTTAAACAAACCTTCATTCAAGTAGTTCTATATTTTACTTTTCTAACTCATCAAAGCCAAATTCTTATAGTCTAAATCTGTATTAAGTATTATTTTATTTCCTGGGATTACTGGAAGGTAAGTACAATCCATTCTATTCATAATGAACTCCTTTCAGATTTGTTGACTTTTTACTAGTTCTTAATTACTCTTAATATTTAAAAAAAACCTGTTACTTGGTTCCAAGGCAGAACAGCAGTAAGGGCTAGACCAGGGGTCGGCAACCTTTTTGGCCGTGAGAGCCATAAATGCCACATTTTTTAAAATGTAATTTCGTGAGAGCCGTACAGTGCTAACAGTGCGCGCTCCTGTAACAGCACCTGAAAAAAAAATCGACTTTATGGCTCCTGCAGAAAGAGCCATATCTGGCCCTCAAAAGAGCCAGATATGGCTTGAGAGCCATATGTTGCTGACCCCTGGGCTAGACAATGGGAGTTAAGTGACTTGCCCAGGGTCACCCAGCTAGGATCTGAGGCTACATTTGAACCCAGGACCTCTCATCTCTAGACTTTGCTCTCAATCCTCTGAGCCACCCAGCTTCCCTCTCTTAATATGTTGGTCCCATATAAGACTGGCCTATCATGTACAGATACGTAATATATATGCTTACATATGTTATATTTATATATGTGAACAGAGTTTATGACTTCTTTTGGTACTAAGATACTGATATATATGATATATAACCAATATTTCAATTCCTTTATTTTTTGTTCCTTAACCTTTCATTCACTTAATATATAATTGTCCATTATAATTTTCATGTATTTATAATTTATAATTTATGTGTATTGCTTTGATTACATCACTCTGTTGGGTACTTGGAAACGGCTATAAAAGACAAGGCTGTGATCCTCAAGAACTGCTTGTTCTAGCGAGGAAAGCCACATGAACACAAATAACTACAGTATTAAAGAGTATGTTATCACTCTATGAGTAAGGTATGAATAAGGTTATATTTGCATTCACAGAGGGCAAAAGCCCTTCTGGCTATTTTGAAGATCAGGAAGGAGATAGCATTTGAAACTTTTTGAAGGTACAGTAGGAGAGCATTACAGGAACAAGGAAGCAGAGCAGAGTCACTGGGATGGGAATGGGGCCAGAAAAATAAGAAATATGTTTTGGAAATGGTAACTAGTTCAGTTTGGTTGAATCTTTCTGTACTTGAGGGTGAGAAGTATATGAGAAAGCTGGAAAGTTTGACTGGAGTCAGATTGTATAGGGCCTTTGAGATACTGTATTTTAGTGGAGGTCCCTGAATTTTAGAATATATTTTCATTCTCATTCTGAAAGAATTGATTTATCCCTTCCTTCCTTCCTTCCTTCCTTCCTTCCTTCCTTCCTTCCTTCCTTTCTTTCTTTCTTTCTCATCTTATTAAGAAAAATTTTCCATAGTTACACAATTCATGTTCTTTCTCTCTCCTCCTCCCACCCCCTCCCATTGCCAATGCGCAATTCCATTAGGTTTTACATGTGTCATTGAGAATTGATTTATTTTGAAAATTACAGGATCAGTATCTTAATTTATCTGCCTACCATTTGCCTCCTTCCTACCAGAATGATAGCTTTGCTTTGCCTCATATAGTGGAGAAATGGTTTCAGTGTCCCCCACCTCTCCCTATATCTCTGGTACTTTATAATATAGTAAGCACTTTATAAAATATTTTTTGAATTTAGTTGAAAATTTATTTAAATTTTTTTATATTGAATATTTTCCCATGGTTACATGTTTCATATTCTTTTCCTCTCTCCCAAGCCCCCCAACCCCCCTTAGCCAACACACAAATCCACTGGGTTTTACATGTATCACTGATTAAGACCTAATTCCATATTATTGATTGTTGGACTAGAGTTATCATTTAGTGTCTACATCCCCAATAATATCCCCATAAGCCTTTGTGTTCAAGCAGTTGTTTTTCTTCAGTGTTTCTGCTCCCACAGCTCTTCCTCTGAATGTGCCTAGTTTTCTTTCTCATAAGTCCCTCAGCCTTGCTCTGGATTTTTGCATTGCTGCTAGTAGAGAAGCCCATTACAATTGATTGTACCACAGAGTATCAGTCTCTGTGTATAATGTTCTCCTGGATCTGCTCCTTTCACTCTGCATCAATTTCTGGAGGTCATTCCAGTTCTTAATTGAAAATTTAAATTCATTTCAAAGCATACAACTTTTGATTTTCCATGTAATTGGGGGGTTAGAAATAGCTCACCTAAGGGGTAATTAGGTAGCTCAGTGGATAGGAATTCAATTTTAGAGATGGAGATCCTGGGTTCCAATATAGCCTCAGATATTTTCTAGCTGTTTGACCCTGGACAAGTTCCTTAACCCCACATGCCTAGCCCTTAATTTTTTTTTCAATTTGGAATATATACTTAGTGTAGATTCTAAAACAGAAGCTAAAGGTTTAAAAAAAAAAAGACTAGCTTACCTGATAAAATATCTTTTCCTTCATATGTAAGTAACTACTATTAGCTTGTAGCAAAATTGACTTAAGTTATACTTTTTCCATTTTATATAATATATAGCTCGATAATTAGTAATTTAAAAATGAAGAATTCGTTCTCTTTGTTCAAATAAACTCTGATTTCTTGGAAAATGAAAACATAGTTTTTAAAGCCAGCATATACAATACTAATGAGGTTCCAGGTCATGCTTTAATTACTATGTCAGTCACCTAGGTCTATTCTCATCATCAGAAACTATAGACTTTACCCCAACCAACTCTCTTCTTTGTGTGTGTTGAGACAGTGGTAAGAGAATTTGGATGGATTGGCACAACTCTATTACCACAAGTGGAAAAACAAAGTTTACCAGTCCAATTCTCTTTATTTAATAATAAAAGATATTTTATATGTTAGTGCTACTAGTTATCATAGATATTCCTTAAAGAAGCACTTTTGTATATGGTACTGGCATTTTGTTATTCTTAGAGTAATGATTTCCTATGTATGAATCTCATGAGATTTGGATTATCTTTTTTTGCTATTTGCTGTGTGACCTTTGGCAAGTCAGTTCCTTCTCTGAGCCTGTTTTCTCCTCTGTAAAATGAGGAGACTATATTAGGGAAAGGGGTCTTAATATGCTTCACTTCAGCCTTTAATGATAGATTTCAGGAGGTCTATGAACTTGAAAAGAAAATGTTAATTATATTAATTAAATATTTAAAAATAATATTCTGAGAAATGGGTCCATGGGTTTCACCAAACTGTCAAAAGGGTCCATGTACCCAAAAGTTTAAAGACCTCTGCAGAAGATTATTGATCTCTAATATCTCCCCCACTTCTAAGTTTCTATGAGCTTGTGATTCTATGACCTGTGCCACTTTTTAGCTTAAAATTATTAAAATGAAGCTGTTGTTCTATCAAAATGGTTTAACTAAAAATTATTTTCCAGCTAGCAGTTTCTTGGAGCATTGCTTAGTGTGACGAATGGCTTCCTCAACATTCATTTTCTAGGAAGCCTGAAGAGTGTTTGTTTGCTTAAAATCTCACAGAACTAGAGTAGGTATATGATGCAAAACCCCTGCTTACTTTCCCAGATCCATTTTTCATCTATACTTTTGTTTTCATTAGTGATGTGCAAAGAAAACAAATAAGACTGAGCTCATTACTGCCTTTTAATGTTCCCTTGACTGCAATCTGTGCTACTACAAAAAATCTCAGTGTGCAAAGGGGGTGTTGACCTAGGACAAAATATGAAAAGTGCTATTGGCTCTTCTAGCAGAAAGGACATGTAGGCTATCATCCTTTTTTTTTTTTCTTTTAAAAATTTTTATTGATTTGTTTTTACGTGACCTTCGTAGCCCAGTATATCCATCTCTTCTCCCACACAGAGAGCCATCCCTTGTAACCAAGATTAAAAAGAGGGGGAGAAAAAGCACTTTGGCCAGACTAATCAACTCATAAATTAAACCATATTTCTGTTTCTACTTCCTTTGTCTCCCAAGTCAGCAAATAAGAGATGGAGGCATATTTCCATGTTCTTCTTCATGATCGTATGTTGACCATGAGTTAATGCTGCTACAGGTCAGTTCTGCATTCACTATTATTGCCCTGGTCTTGGGAGACTGGGATCTATGATGGAAATAGGAGGTTGTAGTTCAGTAGTGCCAACATGGACACGTGGTATTAATTCAGGGCGATGTGACCATTTAGAACTCTGGGTGGCTGGGGGCTGGTGACCCAGGATTCCAATTTACCCCTGTCTTAGTTATCTCTTAAGGAAAGGAATGGAAGAATGTTGATGGTCCTCCCTTTGCTTTTTGCACTCAGGTTTCAGGGAGTGTTAGCCAGACAGGACTGGACAGGCTGATGAACGCTTTTGCCACCCCCTGCCCTGAGTGACCTAACAGCTATCAAGCCTTGTTTGAAATACAGTGACTTGAATTGATGCCCTCAGGTGATGCCATGTCAGCTAGTGGTCACACATCCATACCGTATTTGTTTATTAAATCAGAAACCCATGAGTCTCTGTGATAGAAATCATTAAAATTACGCCTAGAAATCCTGCATTGTCAGCAGTATTTCCCGAAGTCTGATGAGAAATTCATTCATTTCTGATTTTGCTGTTTAGGAATTAGTAGTTTCCAGAGACGCTTGCATTTTCTCAGCCCTCGAGGAGGGAGTTCAGAAGTTTGCTCTGGTGCTGAGACATTGGCTGAGGAAAGGCGGAGATTTCAGCCTCCAATGCCATGCCTTTAGTATGTGAGAGAGCCTATCATATTCCACTCTAGTGCTTCCTCTGTAATCCAAGCAATAGCCACGCAGCCTGTTTTATTGTTTGTAGAGCCCTTCTGTGGATCCCCTCCTTTGCATAGAGGGGAAGGAGGACTAGGAGAGAGGACAAGTGGGAGGGTCGATGATTGAGTTGTACCAGTGCGAAGGAAGGAACGGACGGAGCACTTTGATTTTTCTCCAGTAACCTGTTTGGGTGGGAGAACTATTGCCTTTGTGGGAGATCAGCAAGCCGGCACCCTAAGTTAAAACTGAGTCTTTATTCCCCAGAGCAAGGAGGAGTTACTTCCTTATGCAACAGCCGGCTGGATTTCAGTCCCTGGGGGAGAAAGATGCCTGGGAGAGGAGTAAGATTACAGTCTTGGAGGCTAGGTGCACAAGGAGCAAATGGGGGTGCTTTGGGGCTTTACTGCACAGAGTCCTAACAAGTTTATCTGAAACCAAGATCCTGCTTCATTTGGATTGTTTTGCTTTTTTTCTGTTGTATTTGGCTGTGGACGTAACATCCTTGAGGGAGAGGACTTGGGAAGATTGCATCAACTTTGTGACCGAGTACCAAAGTGTGACTAGTTCAAACACAGTGTTGCTCTTTACTCTTTTTTCTGGATGCCCCTTTCAGACTCTGCCTCCCACTCCCTCCTCTCATTCTTTTAAAGGAATGGCCAGAAGTAACCCTTTTGGATTTTGCACTGAATATTGCTTAACTGGTGGGAAGGTGAGGAGAGCATTTTGTTAAAGGACCAGGAGCCACTTTTTGAAAGAGAGCTTTTTGTTAGGGCTGATTTTTGTGTACAGTATATTCTGATGTAAAGAAGATGAAAAAGGAATGTGCTTCAGGTTCCTTCAGACTCAAGCCAAACTCAGGTTCTCTCTCACGTGCTGTAAGCTGGATAAATTTCTCCTCCTTGTCCAAGCAGACAAAGAGGTTGTTTCGCAGTGATGGGGAGCTCTCAATATGTGGGCAGCAGGTAGAAGATGATGATGAAAATTGGATCTACAGAACTCAGCACAGAAAAGGTGACTGCTTTATTTTGGATTTGTTATTTAGATTCTTTTGTTTATGACAATAATTTAACTTTATCATCTTTGTCTTATATATCTCTTCAGATGGTTTAGTTCAATGGCATCTGCTTATATGTCAAAATAATTTACTTCCAACAAGCTTGACCTCTTGTCCTCCTAAGGAAAAAAAAATCGTTCCTCCCCTTCATCTTCACTTGTCCCTTCCAAGTCCACATTTGTGGAATATTAAATAGCACAGGACCACTACAATCTTATTCAAGTAATAAGGATAGGGATTAAGGAGGAAAGCTTTTTTTCTAGAATAATGCATTTTGAGAATTCACAGCAGTCGTAGCTTACCTTGTACTATTATGGCGTCTTCCTTATAAGGAGATATCCATTGAGTTATATACATTTTCATCAGTTCTTATTGCAGTCCTTCGAGATACAAATTAAACAGATGATAGTATATAGAATTGAGAAAAACTAGCTGTGTAGTGATAAAGGGACTTGGCCTCAGGATTCTCATTCAGAAGGAAACTGGAATCAAGGGATTAGAATGAAGTTCTTTTCCTGGTACCAGTTTTATGTTCTTTTTCCTGGATTAGACCATATGCTTACCTTCCTCAATGTGTGGAAAATAGTAATCTTCTAGCTGGAAACTTGGGACATAATTCAATATTAATAAATATCCCCATTTTTTTTTTGTTTAGAATTTCTAAGATTTCACTCAACTATGGTTAAGGACTTTCTGAAAGGGACTGAATGCCCAAGTTCTAAAATGGTCTCTCCTTTCTGTGTAGGGCTCAGCACGGTCTGGGAGCACTGTGTCACTCTGACAAAGGAGCCTAGTTCAGGCATTCCGCATGACTGTGTTGCCTTGCTTATCACATTCTTTTCACAATGGCTTTCTTCCATGTCAGAACCTTTTATTAACCTGTTCTCTCAATCTTTTGGAAACACAAAATAGAATAAATGCGAGGAAACAAACTTTGCTTAATTCATGTCTGTATGTTTGTGTCATTGAGGCTGAGGGATGGGAGCTGGAAGAGCTTCTTAAATTTAGCCCCTCAGTATATATTGTAAGACTGAACAGGTATTAAGCTAGTAGCTCATTTTCAATTAAATTGTGGTCTTAACATTTAATAACATACACGAGGGACTGATTGTGAACCTTGAAGTTGTCTTGTTTCATACCTGGACAGCCAACTGTGGTCAGTAGATGAGAGCTTAAAATGAAAAGCCTCATTCCAAAGTGCTGTATGATAAAGGACAGACAATGGAATAACATTTGCATTTTTCTTTCCTGACAAGAGCCAGGATGTGAATTTTTGCTTTTTCCAATTTAGGAATAAACCATGGTGGTTTCAGTAATGATTGGGTTGTAACCTTTGTAGCAAAAACATTAAACTGGTGTATTCAGCAGTGATGTGGAAGCTAGAGGATGTAACTGGCAAAGTCCTGAATGGTTTTTTTCCTTTATAAAGTTGATTTTAGTCTTTTCTTTTTAAAGTAACTGTTGAATAAATGATAAAGATCATTTAAAATTACATTTTAGAATTTTGATAAGAGCTTTTATAAGAGTAGCTGTGTTCAAGGAGAAAGAGATTCTGCTGGTCTGGTATGTGTTAATTTCACTTGAAATTAAACAAATACCGCACACTTCACTTATAAAACATAACGAAGCGATTGTCAAGAGCACAGGAAGGGGGAGGACTTGTTTGGGTAGTTAAACATCACTGTACAAAAGATTGCATCCTTTATTCCTACAACTAAGGAGTACAGTTAATGAATGAAGACTAAAAAAACTTGTTATTACAGTGCTTGCATTTTGGTGGCTTCTAGAAACCTTTAGGCTTTATGAGGTGCAAGCATTTTTGATGTAGGAAATTGATTTTCTTGAAAAGTTAACTCTTAAGAACAAAACTCAGGACATCTACTCCCATTTAAAAAGTTCCTACATAAAAAATTCGGCTCTTGGCTTTGATTTACTGCCTCTGTGAAGGGTCTTGCAACTCTATGTTCATTTGGAGAGCTATAGTTTTGACATTTGTTTATGCTTAAAGAAAATGAAGAAAAATATTTGAGAAAAATTGCAGATGGGGTATAGTTGGAGCATGTCGGTACTAAATGAAGGTTACAGTGAGCTCCTTGAAAGTAAGGATTGATTGTCCTTTGCCTTTCTTTGTATCTCCATCACTTAGCACAGTGCCTGGCAAATACTAGGTGCTTAATAAATGTTTATTGATTGACCTAACTGAGGTCCACACACAGAGGGCTAATTAATGCCCCATGGGCATTTAAGGTTGTGGGGTTGCGGCTAGGAAGTTGCTAAAGTAGTATTCCCTAAAAGGAACATAATTTCCTTTCTCTCATAGTAACCCTTGCAACATATGTACACAGACACATCCCTTATTTACATTTGTTTACTTTTGTTTGACTTATTCTAGATTCTGAAACTTCCCCCCACAAAACCCAGCTTTGTAGTTATATTGGTGTACATCATTACCTTATATGCAGTCTTCTCCATTGGGGCTCCTAGTACCAGGGGTGGAGGGGGAGCTTCTCTCTAGGACCTCTTGGCCTTTTCTCTTTTACCCAGAGACTACTGCAGCTCCAGATTTGTTGCCAAACCACAATTCATAGTTTCCTCTGCTGCTCATGCATGGGCAGTAATAGTGTGACTGGTATACTTTTATTGAATTCTATGAATGTAAATTTAAGAAAAAAAATTCGATATCAACAATCACTTATATGACACTCCACGCTTTACAAAAAGCCTATAGATTTAACATTGGGGGGGGGGGACTTGAAGAGACCAGTTGGTCTATCCCCTCATTTTACAGAAGAGCAAACTGAGTCCCAGAGAGGGTAAGTGACTCACTTGAGATGACAGGTATTAAGTGACAGGCAGTATGTGAACCCAGGTCTTGTGACCTGGTGTTCCTCTTTTTAAAATTCTTAAAAGAGATGACCACTAAGCCTCAGTTTAATGTTCTATGAAAGAGGAATAATGATATTTTCATTATCTCTTCTTAATAGATTAAAAAAAAACAACTCTTGCTTTATGTTTTAGAATCAATACTGCCTATTGGTTCCAAGGCAGAAGAGTGGTAAGGGCTAGGCAATGGGGGTTAAGTGACTTGCCCAGGGTCACACAGCTAGGAAGTGGCTGAGGCCAGGTTTGAACCCAGGACCTCCCATCTTTAGGCCTGGCTTTCAACCTAGTGAGCCACCTTACTGCCCCTAATAGAGTTGCTTTCAAGAAAGAAATCTGCAAACTTAAAAATGCAAAATGTCATTATTTAATACTTTTCTTGTCCTTAAACTAGAGAAGGAAAAGAAGGTGATTATATATATATAATTTGGATTAGATTTGAGAGAATTTCTAATGGAACATTTTTTGGAAATTCTTACTCTAATAATTCACATTTGTTCATTTTATGTCCATGAAAGTGAGTTTAAGCAGAAGATACTGAATGGCATATACTCACTTAACATTTAAGTGCTAATATTGAGTGTGTTAGTTACTATACCACTGCAAGTCTCTAGGCTTTCTTCTATCATTTTTTGTTATACTGTGATGGAAGATAAAAAAAAAGAATTTGGTAGTAGTAACTATCAGCCATCAGATTCTTTTTTTAAAAATCAGATTCTGATATGCTCCAGTGTGTTAGCACATTATGTTACAACTGCATTAGCAATAAAAATCAAGGGTGTGCATCAGTGTCTGTCTTCAGTATTAAGTTCAGTGTACCATGCAGTGTTTTATAAGGTGTCTGTAAAGGAAAGTGGAATTTATAATGTAGTAGGTGAGACAATGTGAAGCTTTCTATGTAGAGCTGGAGTATCTAGGCTGAGACTATTTATTTCTTCTTTTTTTTCTTCCTACATTCAACAAATAATTTTGAGGGCCTACTATGTGCAGAACATTTCATTAGAAAAAAAGTAATGACTATAAACATTGCACTTAAAATCTTCCCCCACATAAAAAAAGCTCACTGTCCCCTAACCCCTATACACTATAGAAAAACTTAGGGTTTTTAGATGATTTCAGGTTCAGAAAGAGAAGGAAGAAAATAAGCCTTAGAAAGCATAAAGAGGGGGCAGCTGAGTAGCTCAGTGGATTGAGAGTCAGGCCTAGAGATGGGAGGTCCCAGGTTCAAATCCGGCCTCAGACATTTCCCAGCTGTGTGACCCTAGGCAAGTCACTTGACCCCCATTGCCCACCCTTACCACTCTTCCACCAAGGAGCCAATACACAGAAGTTAAGGGTTTAAAAATAATTAAAATAAAAAGAAAGCATAAAGAATTTTAGGAAGTTGATCGATTATTTTGGAGCAAGGGATATACTCAAAAAAAAAAAAAAAAGATAGCTCATTTCCTTAGTGGTTTATTTTCCTTACATTATCACTACCTACCTATCCACTTCCAAACTCACCCCATTATATCCTAAATCCACTTTTTACTTAGTTATATTGCATGAAATTCTGAAAATTATAAATTCACTATGAAAAGATCTGTCAATATGTCTGTGTTGTTCAGTTGTTTTTCAGTTGTGCTCTACTCTTCATGACTATTTGGGATTTTCTTGGCAAAAAATAGTTGAATGCTTTGCCATTTCTTTCTTTGGCTCATTTTGCAGATGAAGAAACTGAGGCAAACAAGGCTTATGGTTACAAAGCTAGTAAGTGTCTGGGGCTGAATTCTTTTTTCCATCAATGACAGGGTATCTGAGACCAGATTTGAATCTAGAACCTCCTGTCTCTAGGCTTGGCTCTCAACCTACTGAGCTCTAAGGAAAACAAGATTACAAAAGTAGCTGAACAAAGGCCAAACATATAAAGAGGAAATTTAGGCTAGAGTTTGAGCTAGACACAGTTTAGAAAGCATTGAGGAATCCCTCCCCTAGGTGTTTGAAAAAGGAGACCAACGTTTTTGGTGAAAATGCCTCACTACTGAAAGATCATTTACATATATTAATTTACTTAGCTAAATGCCTATCTCTACACATTTTAATGAGAATACTCCTACATATGCCTTGAAGGAATCCTTGATGTAAATATGAGATAGGAATAGGAAGGCTGTAATATGATTATTTCAAAGCAGTATGCATCTTTATACTTAAGATTGGAATCTGTAGCGAATTTAAGATTTCACTATGCTTTATGTTTATTGGTGATTTAGAAGAAAACGGTGGATTTGATAGCGCAAAGCTCCATCTTTGAATCCTTTCTTCAAAAATTTGCCTTCCACACTTATGCTATAATCATGTCCAGTTAGTAAGCATGAAACAAATTCTTGTTAAAATCCTGCAAAACTCCTTCAAATATATAACACAGATAACTTAACCATCATGTTCAAGCCAGTCATGGTATAAAGTAGAGACATGGTCACCAAAGGTGTTTGCCATCTTCAGCAAGGATATCTTTTGTAGAGATCAAATGAAAGAGGGATTACTTGTAGCTGATGATGTCCTTTAGATAATCATTTGAAATTATATTTTGCTGATTGCATTAAATCCCCAGAAAATGTAGACCTTCCTGTATAAGTTATGTGATCACTAAAGAGTTTGGCATGATCCACCATGCAGGAAAAACTACATAGAGTAATGAGTGCCTGTCTTCTACACTATGATATGCAATTAGAAAGCCAGCCCATAGATTTGGTCCATCAAAAGTTGTATCTTGGATAGTTGATGGACAATGAGTTGGTCCTGCAATTGAAGAGGAAGAGAACGGAGTGGGTTGCCTTTGTGAAATTGCACAGTTCTTTTTAATGATCCCAAGTTTCCTCCTAAAACAAAAGTTCCATCTTTTAGACATAACTTTTCTTTTGTTGGTGCTCTGTGGCTGTATCATGGAATACTATAGTCTCTAAAGAATGAAAGTTGACTGTCAACCTAAGAGCCATAGAGAAAATATATGCTAGGTGTCAGTAGCTGTAACACATTGCCAATGAATATAGGAAAAGTGATTAAAGTCATTCACTTGAACAATTAGAATGAGTGCTTCATGGAGGACTTTCAAAATGAAGAGAAGCCTTGATTGATTTCTTCTATTTCAGTTCCTTCATTTGGTGGCAAATCTTTTCAAATGAGTGGTCACGTGGCATCCCTTCCATATTTGTGAGGAGAAAAGAAAGCCCATAAGTAACACTTAGTATTCAAAGAATATTTATTAAGGGATTAAAAAAAATAACCAACTAGAGATGGAACTGGGATGCTATAGACCTTCAAATCTGGATCAATATTGGGGCAATAGGTATTAGTTCCACAAACTGGAAGTAGTAGAGTGATTCCAAAAATGGTTTTCCATCTTTCTCACTTTTCATAGCAAAAGTCAAATCTTTGACCTGTGTTAAGAACTAATCTCTTATTTTCCAGTGCCCTCTGATGATGAGTAATGAAGAAAAGGATGCTTGGAGTTTAGCAATTGGTTGACGGTAGTGAAATAATGGTACTGAAATGTTCTTTGGTTTACCCAAAGTTGGCTAGTAATGGGAATAAGGAAGAATTTAATCTGTGTTATGGAGAGTTCTAGGACCAGATGGAAACTCATCTATAAAGTTATTATTGGAAGAAGTATAAGATCTCAGCTGTTTTTTTTTTTTGGATGAAAACCAAAAGCAAGGGACAATGAACATTCACAGGAAGTATGTCAATTATCTGGCAATCCCTAGGAGAATGACCTTGGGTTGTTCTCTTGGGTGATGAATCAAAAGCTTTATAAAGATACTTACAGTTTTTCTTCTCACCCCTATCCCCTTTTTGGGAGTCTACTTGTGAAATGCTCACTCAGATCCTATTAGGGATGGGGAATAGTAACTTCTCATACACAAAAATCCTAAAAAGGACTTGTTTGTTCATATAGCTTTCTATAAAAATGTATATGCATATATATTCTATGGCATATAAGGAGCTAAATGGCACCATGGATAGAATGTTGAACCCAGAAGTGGGAATACCTGAGTTCAAATATAACCTCAAACTCTGAGCAAGTGACTTAACTTCTTCCTGAGTTTCCTGATTAATGAGTATTATAATAATAAGAACAAGTACCTCCTAGGTAGTATGTAGATAAAATGATCACATATCTTAAAGTACTATATAAATGCCAGTTATTATTGAGAGTAAACATATTTCCCCTACATTCCTCAAACAAAGAAAAGATAGCACTTGATTTTACAAAATTATAATTAGCAATGAGTGTTTAGAGAGGAGAGAGGCAATAAGAGAAATGGGATAGGGCTATAGAAAGAGAGTTGTGGGTGAAAAAACTAAATATTTTCTTTTTCAAAACTTTACCTAGAGTTGGTCCGTGCTCAGAAAATGCAAGAAAACTACCCTCATCTTTCTTCCTTTCTATACCATATGGTCTTCTGTTCCCAAAGGTTCCCAAAAGATGAGGCTATAACTATTGTCATAATTCATATAGATGAAATACGCATTTATTGGTAATTATCAATTTTATAAGGTTTCAATTGCAAATGAGTTCTAAATCCTCAAATTTGAACTATTTGTATAATGTTCAGTCCTTGTCCTCAAGGAGCTTACATTTGTAAGGAGATAAGACAAAAAAGGAAAAAAAATTAAATAATAAAAGGCAGTGTAAAGTCATATTAGTTGAAAGGTATAGAAAAGAATGTAATAAAAACTTGTAATGAAAGTCTATACTTTCAACTAACTTTTTCTTAAGCCATAGGATACTGGAGAAAGAGGACTGAAATTGGGAAGAGAAGGATGGGCTTTTCTGATCCCTATCTTTGCTCCTTACTGTCTGTATGATCCTGGACAAGCTGCTTAAATGCTTTAAGTCCTGATTTCCTCAGCTAGAAGATGAGAAGGTTGAAGCGAGTGTTGTAAAATCTTTTCCAGCTCAAAATATATGATCCTGTGATCTTGAATTATTTTGTAACATTCTTCTAGTCCTTAACATTCAATTCAGTAGATACTTGATGAATGGATTCTTTGTAACCAGACCTATATTAATTAATCTAGGAGTGTTGAATAAAAGAAACTTAAAGAAAGTTAGCAGCATTAATGTGTAAAATAGTGATGGACACACAGAAGTCAGAAAACTTTAGTTCATTTCCTTTCTCTGCTACCTAATTAATTATTAAATTATTAGCAAAAAATGATTACTGAATTGTTAATGACTCTCAGCTGTTTCCTTAGTTATATAGGAAATCAAGAAAAGTCAAACCCGTAGTAAGTATAAGTGAAATAACTTCATGATTTTTACATTGATAGTATGTTTAAGCCAACAATTGACTTTAGTCCCTGTTTCCTCCTGAATATTTTTCCCTCAGCTTCCATTGCCCTGGAATAAACCCTTGACATTTTGCTCTTTTCTAACCATTTTCAAGGCATTTCACTCCTTGCCCTCAGGTTTCTTATCTGGAAAAAGGGATAATAACCCTTGCTCTGCCTATTTTACATGACTGTTAGAATCAAATGCAGTATTATATATGAAATTAACTTTTTTTTAACCCCTTAACTTCTATGTATTGGCTCCAAGGCAGAAGAGTGGTAAGGGTAGGCAATGGGGGTCAAGTGACTTGCCCAGGGTCACACAGCTGGGAAGTGTCTGAGACCAGACTTGAACCTAGGACCTCCTGTCTCTAGGCCTGATTCTCAATCCACTGAGCTACCCAGCTGCCCCATGAAATTAACTTTTAATTGTGATATGTAAATGTAAACTATTCTTACCTCCTAAATTTGTTTTCATCATTTTTTCAAGTAAAGGAAAATGGATATATCATTATCATAGTTTCTCTTGACACTGAAAAGAGAAGTCATGTTTTATCATATAATCAACTCTTCAGTTAATGGGTTTAAAAACTAAATATAGGTAAAGTAACATTATAATTGAAATTATGCCTCATTTGGGACAAAAATTCTTTTTCTGATTGCTCTTCTTATGCAGATTCCAATAACTTGGCTATAATACTGATATACTAGAATGAACTAACTTGAGTTCCAGTTCTTTCATTTTGCTTTTCTGCCTTATGTTACAAATACCCCTGTACTATAGGAGGCCAGAAGTATAATAGCCATAATGAGAAAGAGAAGAAAAGGATTAAGTAAAATGAGTAGTCCATAAAATTATATAATCAATATTTGAGCAATTGAGAGTTGATTATATTTAAAGACATTCTCCCAACTCTTTCCCATAGAATAGTTATTAAAAAAATAGAATCTTGGTCTATAATTTAGTTAGTAATGATTATATATGTCACAAATGGAGAAGTAAGGAATAAGGAAAAAATATGCAACAAGATAAACATCTCCACTTAAAGGGTCATAATTTCTGGAAAAATCTCTAGAAAATAAAACTTTTTAAAAAATGATCTGAAGTAATTGACCTAGGATAGCTAGAATGCTATGATATTCCATGATGGGCATAGAACATTACCAGAAGAATATAGATGTAAACAAGTTGGTCCATTGTTTCAGGCAGAAGCTTATAGCCAAGAGTTGATGAACATTCATTAAGTGCTTAATATATGTCAGACACAGTTTCAAGTGCTAGGCATATGTACATAAAAAAAAGACAGTCCTTGCCCTCAAAGGGCTTATAGTCTAATGGGGGAAGACAACACACCAAAGGAAGCCAAAAAATGGAGATGGGGTGAGGAGGATAAGGAAGAGGGGCATAGTGCAAAAATCAGAAAATCCTGAGTTATGTTGTCAAGTTAGAAATGAGAAGATATTTGTCCAAAGCTCTCTCCATAAATGGAACTTCTGGAGTTCATGGCACTATCTCTAACTAGAGGAGCAGAGGTTACTATTAGGGAATAGGTACAAAGGCTAATTTGATGTTGGTGGACGATGAGATTTTCACATGATGAGTTTCCTGGGTTATGGTGGTAGAGAAGTCAGATAGTTTGGTTTAAGGCACAGTGGTCATTGAGGCAATTCTACAAACATCTGAAGAAAAGCATTCTTGGACTCTAATGTAACCACATTATCTTTCTTTATAGGCTCACAATTTTGCTCTCTAACTCTCTATTATGGTCTTTTCTATTCCTGGCCTTTCTGTTTCAAGATAACATTTACAATGATCACTATTTGCTTTTGTGGATGTGGCTTAAAAGACTTATGTATAATCAGTAGTATCTTACATATGTTTATGTATGAGGAATGTACTTTGGTTTGAAGCTACTATTTGGGGAGTCTAGAGCTGTTTGCAATAATTGTGTCTTTGACTTTTGGTTTGGTTCAAATTTTTACTTAACAAGAGTCATACAATTTTTCAACCAGCTGCTTTTTTTTAGGCTCTCCTATATTCTCTTACTAGAATCCTACTTCACTTTTTGATTGTGCTGCCCAAGTAAGGCTGGGTTCTTGGAGATTATACCAAAGGATCACATGATCTGGCAGGTCCTATAAGGCTAGAAAGACTTTAATTATGGGGCTAGTGATAGACTGTATAGTTTCAAGGCCACTCTAGCTAAATTTGGAGTAGATCATCACCAGGTTGGCTGCAGAATGCTAAAAAAAATTTTTTTTGACATAGAAACTCAACAAGACAATATATTAAGGCATAGGAAGGCGTAATCTGGTTTGATGGAAGGGGAGAAGGAAAAAGCATTTAACAGTACCTACTCTCTAGAAGACACATAAAAACCTTTTCCAAATTTTACTTCCTTTTTTGTCCTCACAACAGCCAGGTGAGGTAGGTGCTGAGACTATCCCCATTTTTTTCAGTTGAGGAAACTGAAGCAAACAAGCAAAGTGGCTCACCCAAGGTTACACAGGTACTTAGTGTTCAAGGTCAGATTTGAACTCAGGTGTTTTTCCAACTTCAGGCTTTGCACTTTATCCATAACATTACCTAAGAACATTGTACCTACAGGAGTGTGTACTTGGATGTGTAAAATTGCAGATCCTTGAAATATTAAAATAAGAATTATAAGCCTCGTTCTGTGCCAAAGGTATCCCATTCTGGATCTTTAACCAGAGAGAAATAAACCAGATGCCATTTCTTCTGTTCTTCTAACTCTGTTGATCCTTATATCACTTTAAGCTTCTTCTGTCTTCTCAGCCTTGTTTCTCAGGTCAATACTCTATTACAAAATCTCCAAGAAGGACTGCTGGCTCTGTAAGACTAGAGAGGTACTTCTGGTGCCCTCTAAGAGGAACCTTTCTGGTCTCAAAAATGCTCCAGAGCCTTTAGCCCTAGCTCTAACTCATGGCAGGTCCCATCCCTGTTCCTGGACCATATTGAGAGAAAAACCATAGCATTACCTTAAAAAAAAACTGAGATTTCTTGAAAATGCAATATTTTTATAAAAGGTAAGCTATAAATGAAAAACAAAATTTGAAGTTTTGCTATATGACCATCATTTCTTGTTATCACCATCTTTTGCTAAGATTCTTGTTAACTTTGTAACTAGAAACTTCAGTTAGAGTAGATGCTGAGTAAGTGGTTTTGTTGGATTACAGTTTGCGATAAGATGGAATTCCTACCCCCAGCTCAGATCTGTCTTGCTTAACTTTTGATTAGATGGTTTTTTTTTTCCAGAGGACACAAAAGACAACTTGTGAAATGACCTCAGTGAGTGGTTTTGCCTGCTGCTTGACTTGGCATGGTTGTTGAAATCATTTTATCTGATATTTGTTTACATGTCATTCTCATTAATAGAAAAGTACATAGAGGGTTTCAACTTTGAGTACTTTTAAAAAGTATTTTTATTTCTACCCCAGAGAGTTTGTAATTGTATTAATTGAAACAATTTTTGGGGATCAAGTCACTACTTTTGCAGTTTTTGCCTTTCTAATTTTTTGTGATAAAAAAGCTTATTTTTTTGAAATGGTACTCTTATTTCCTGTTTCTAGACCTTTGATTCATATCCCCCAACCCCCCATACTCTCTTTTTCTCTCTTTCTCTGTCTTTCTCTTTCTGTCTCTTTAAAAAACCCTTACCTTCTGCCTTAGAACAAATACTGTATATTGGTTCTAAGGCAGAAGTGTAGTAAGGGCTAGGCAATGGAGGTTAAATGACTTGGCCAGGGTCACACAGCTAGGAAGTATCTGAGGCCAGATTTGAACCTAGGTCCTCCCATCTCAAGGTCTGGCTCTTAATCCACTGAGCCCCCCAGCTGCCATTCCCTCCCCCCTCCCCCATACTCTTTAACAAAGAAATATATTTAAGCGAAACAAATCACATTCTTTACATGCATCATTCCATATTTTGGGACTGCCAAAAGATAGGACATATGTTTCCTCATCAATTCTCTGTGTTCAGGTTTAGCAACTTATGTTGATTAGAATTCTAAGGTCTTTTGTTTTCTTGGTTCTACTTTGGTCTCCTATCAATTCCTATAGATTTTCTCAAGTTTCTATGAATGTTTCATACTTGTCATTTCTTTCAGTTTATTTCTATTTTTAATTCCTTAATTTGTTTAGCTATTTTCCAATCAATGAAAATAAATTTTCTTCTAGTTTTCAGAGAAAAAGAGAGACAGAGACACTGTGAAAGTGAGGGAAAATGGAGCAAGGGATAAAGAAAAAGAGGAGACATTTGTTAAGTGCTTACTATGTCCTATGTGCTGAGCCCTGAACAAGGAAGCAATATAGCCTTTGCTATCAAGAAGTTTACATTCTAATATTTACATGTAATAATTCCTAGTTTCTTTTTTGGCATCCAAGTTAATTGTGCTAATTTTAAAATATTTTATTACTTCCATACCTTAACTCTCATATTGTGTAAACATAAAGTAACTTTGGAAAAAAAAGATATGAGTTGGGAGAAATTGTTTTGCATTGTAATCATGACATTTTTCCATGCCTGAGAAATTTAATTATTATTGGCCCTTTACATGTCCCCAAGTATCATCCTTAACCAATCAGTTTTTTCCCACATGCCAGATGGTTTCCCTCTACTAGAAGAAGGGAAGAACTGTGAAACTATGCCAAATGTCATGTTGTCTTCTTGATATTGGGCATAGGAAACTCTTAAGAACAAGGAGTATCCTATCCTGAGGGAAGCTATTCAACTTAGAGAAAAATCATCATTTCTGAATTTCTGCTCCTAGTACTTACTCACTGTCTTATACATACTGTGGGCATGTGTGTAAAGCATTCTTTCTATAAATGTTTGGGGACTTCCTTCTCCAACCTCTTTCTATCTTAGTGAAGCATATCTATGTGTTAGGAACATTACTTGGAAATTGGCATGTGTGATTTAATGATTACCAATTTAAATCTTGTTCCCCCTGCTGGAAGGCAGCATAGACAATCCTACTAATGTACTTTGGCTGATTAGTTGCACCTGCTGTCCATCCCCAGTGGGGAACATGATCACATTGTCTGACCTATTTACATTTTTTCTTGTAGATATATTTCTCTTCACTAATACCTATTGTCCTACTATACCCCATGGAGGAAAAAATTACCTTTGAACATCTTTTTCCACTTTGTTTTACTTCAGGTGTATAGTGCCCTAGCATAGCAATACTAGAAAGTCTGTTATTATATTGGAAGAAGAACAGTTCCTCCTGATCTTTAGTTCTAGAAAGGGATTTATGGGTAGGGATCCTTTCCTAATTGTTACTATTTTCCCTAGAGATTTGTAAGCTAAACTGTAAACTCTTTAAGGAATGTGTATGGAGTTATGTGTAGGTGTATGTTTTCAGGAAAGAAAAGAGTGAGACGGATGCTCACCCAGTCTGGTTCTTTTCCCGAAATGTATTCATGATATATAGAGGAGAGTCTGTTTGGCCTTTTTTATTTTTTAGGGCTCAACTATGTTTTCCAACATTTTTCACTATCTTTTTTCTATGTCTACTTTTACATCAAAATCTGTAAGTATCAAAGTATATGCTAACTTAGTTTGGAGGTTATCTTCAAATGGAATTTTTCTATTTCTTCCTCCAATACAAAAAAAATGTTGGTGCATAAGTGGCAATTTTCTTTAGAGTTTTGTGTTTATGTTCTTCATGGACATTCTATGGCAAGATAAACAGATAGTTGTCCTTGGACATGGTATTTTTTGTTGCCTTCAGTTTTCAGTATTATACTGATTCTGTAATTATTTTATTTTCCTTTATTCACATGAGAATCTGAAAGCTGTCCTACTTAGTTTTATATATTTTTTCTCCTTTTTTTTTTCCTTCTCATGTTTATTGAGAATATATGTATGGACAAGGATCCATTCAGCAACAGTTCTGGAGATGGTGTAAAAACCAGGGATATTTGTAGCCTCCTCTGCCTCACTTTTTCTGCCATTCTGCTTATTATTATTATATATTATTATTATATATATATTATTATAGTTATTATAGAAGCATAAAAGAGGACCACACAAAATCAAGCTGGTTTATATTTCTTTTTCATGAATTGGCATGGCCAATAAATTATTCATTCTTGATTTACCTTCTAATGATGAGCCCTTCCTTTCTTAACTAGGCTAGTTATTAGAAAAATAGCTTATAGAAGTATCCTTTCACATCACAACTTTTGCTGTCATGGTTTTGATATATGGTATGTTGGCCTAAGATATTAAATGGAAACTTGGGAAGAGTTTTGTGGAAGCCACAGATGACATGTGCAGGGCAGCAGATGACAAAGAAATAGTTTAGAAACTCAGAAATGCATACTATATAGTATTGTATAATATCAACATATTTTATCTTTTAATACCATAAATATACTTAGTAAGTACCTCATAAAAGAAAAATAAAAAATTCAGATGTCTTCTCTGGTATGAAGGAAGGGCCAAAAATTTTTACTCAGATTGTCCAGATTGTGGGGGCCACCAAGACCCTAAGCCTGTGATGTGGAAGGGACAACTATATTTGATGAAATAATATTGATATTGTACCATTGTGACACCTTGTTTATGGATCTGTTGCCATAAATGTTAACAATTTTTCATATACAGCCCTTAGGTGTGTGAGCACTTTGCTCTTTTTCAAATGGTTTCTGCCTTCTGGTTTGTTTGATGAGCTTGCCAAACAAGGATTGAAAAAGAAGAGGAGAAAAAAAGGGTCTGTCTTAACTTCTATCTAGGTTTTGTTTTGTAGCACTAACCCTTTCCCTTTCATATAAGCACAGTGCTGTCTTCTCCAAGTCACTATCCCCTCACATTTGAATCATCTATAACATTTAATTATTTTCTCTGAGGATAGGATTAATATCCCACCCTGAATTTCATATCTTTCTTCCCATCTGCGTCTCATAAGAACACTGTGAAATGCTGTTCTCTAATTCTAAAAGGGGGTAGATAGTATATAGTCTTTCCTTTTATTAGAAGTTAGTTCAAGGTCACTAGAGGTTTTTTACCATGAATATTTAATTGGGTTATTTTATTAAGTAGATGTTATGGGAACACAGTATCTACCAGGGTTCTTCTTACCTCCCTCCCATCCAACATGGGTGAGACCATTTGAGTCACCACACCCTACTGAACAGATGGTCCCCATATGGCTAGGTGCACTCACTTGTATGGTGCTTTATGGATTGGCCCTTTTATGCCCTTGGATATCTAGGAAGCCACTTTAACACAACCAGAGGCCACCAGGAAGCTACATCAAGGGAGCCATTCCTTGTACCCTTCCTCTCCTTTTCTTCTTCCACTAAATTTGGGCTTTGACATCTTTTAAGGAAAATCTAGTCAACCCCATTTAGGACTGAAGAGGTATGAATCCTTGTAAAATATTGATCCTATCACTGTGAAATTAAAAGAAACTCATTCCTTAAAGTTCTAGTCTATTTTAAAAGTGAATTCATTAATAAAACATTAATGCTATAAATAATCCCTATTTAGAGCTCATAATAACATAGGCACTTACTAGTCAGAATAAAACAGAATAATCTGTGTGGTAGGTACCAAAGAATTGTTAAATAAGTGCTTAATTGATTCAAATTCATATATAAAAATAGCAGCATAGCATAGTAGAAATTGAAGTAAAAAGTGATGAGGTTTGGATTCTAACCTTTCCATTTATTAAACCCTCTTTGTCTTGAACTTGTCACTTAACCTTTCTGAGCCTTCATTTCTTTATCATTAAATTGTAAGCTCCTTGAGGGCAGGGACTATTTTTTGCCTTCTTTTGTACTCTCAGTGCATAGCCCAGTGCATGGCACATAGTAGGTGCTTAATAAATGTTTAAGACTGACTGACTCGCTCTAAAATGGGGATATTTGCTTTACTTACATCTTAGCTTTTTTAATGATCAAATATGTAAGTCCCTTTATAAATTGCAAAATGTTTTAATATAAAATCTATTGTATAAAGATAATATCAAAACTACAGATAAACCATAGTAAAAGTTATTAGCAAAAATGTCTCTGAATATAATTTTAATTGGAGGTAGCAGTGTCATTACTTTTGTGTTTCTGTATGAATTTTGGAACATTTATCTTCTTTGAGGAATAATCAGATCATTAATTTTGGCCAACAAGAGATATAGCATAGTCTTCCTTTCTTCCTTTTTTCCTTTTTTTTAATATTAGTGTGAAATTTTAGTATCAGTTTAATTTAGTATTATATTATTAAATGGATTTGTTGTCACACTGAATTATACATAATTATATGTTATGCATAGTATAAAATATAGATTATTATGTAGTGTCGATTTGTTTCTAGTAATAAAAGATTGAGTAATCCAAGGTATAGGGGCTTTCTTCAAGGATTCATATACTATTACAGTTTAAGTGAGTTTATAAAATCCTTGAATATTAGAGTTGAAATGGGACCTCAGAGAATTTTCTAGCCTAACCTCTTTATTTACCAGATGAGCAGATGAAGGCCCAAAGAAGTACATCCTTCACCTAACAGAAAGCTAGTGTCAGAGCTTGCCTATAGTATAGCATCACATGTATAGAACTAGAAAAGACTTAGAGGTCATCTAGTTCTCCCTCTATACTTGACTTCTGTTTTACATCTGATAAAATTTAATTGAGAGAGGTTAAGACAGGACTTTTCAAATGCCATCATTCATTCAACAAACATTCACTGAAGGCCAATTCCATGTGTAAGGTACTATGGTATATACCACTGGGGAATTAAAAAAATGAATAAGACATAGTTTCTGATCTTAAGAATTCTATATTCCCTAACCTTTAGCTTCCACAAAAGGATATGGGGGTCCTCTTTCCATTGGGCAACTTCTTTAACATTGTCATTTCTAAGGTTACAGATTCATCTTGTCATCTTGCACTATGAGTGCTAGACTAACCTTTCTTTTATGTTTGAGTCAAACCATGCCAGAAGTATTTAATAGTTGTGTTTTAGGAAAGCAAACCTTCCAAAAAGTAAGCAAGCTTTAAAATTTAAAAAAAAAAAAGGGGGAGAGGAAAACCATGAAATCAGAGAGTATTATAGTGTCATCACTCCTGTACAAAGTAAAAATAAATTCTCCTTTCAAAGAGGTAAAGAAAGCCTAGAGTTCTGACTTTTCTTTATATCAGCTAGATTCCCTGGTGGCTTTCTGATAACTAAATAGGGCTATTAGAAATCCACCTGCTGTAGAAGGAATAAATCTATTGCCCCCCAAAATTAGCTTAGGATTTTATTTTTGGTCCAATTGATATTATTTTTTGAACTTGTGTGATCATAGGATTATTCTAACTAGAAATTATTTCTGAGAGAATGCATTAAATCAAAATGGAATCTGAATAAGAACCCACAATTATCATTAACAGAATTGTAGGTTCAACCTATTAGGACATTGTTTTCTAAGGCTGTGGATGCTTAGGAGGTGGTCACAGTAAGGCAAAAATAAAAATGAGGAAAGACCAAAATATGTTTGGTTAAAAATGATCAAAGAGAAGCATCTGAAATGCTGCTTTTGTGGTATGTGCTGTTCTCTCTGGTTCTGTTAAGCTCTGTGATTAGCATGTAATGTGGCAAGACTCCACCCTGGAAATTGGATTGTCAATTTAAAGACTTTTTTTTCCTTCTTATTTTGGAGCTCTTAAAACTCAAAAGACTCAGGGGGAAAGAGACTAAATGGTCTTCAATGCTGTGGTTTCCTTAAGTCATTATAATTTTAAATTCTATGGGTCTTGAAATAACTCATCAGGCTTAAAGTTCCAAACTCTGACCACTCAGAAGTCTTGGATGTTGAAAGGGGAATGATTATCTCCTTCCTTTGAGTGTTTCCACTAAGGTTTAAGTGGAGTAAAAGTTGGAGAGTGTGACTACAGAAAAAAGCAACTTTTGAGGGATATTCTGTGGATCTTTTACAATGTTTATAGTTTTCCAAGTTTGTGTGTGTTTCCTGGCTTAAAAATAGAATATTTTAATGTCTTAAAAGTCAAGTTAAGAAACATTTATTAAACACCCACTATGTGCCAGGCATTGTGCTAAGCAGTAGGGATGAAAGAAAGGCAAATAATATCCATGTCCTTCAAGGACATAATTTAATGAAGGAAGACAACATATATCCAACTATGGACAAATGAAGTATATCCGTGATAACCTGAATTTTAATGATGGTAATCAAGTGCTATACGTTTATGCAATTATAAAATGTTTGGTGGTAATGCGATTCATATATGTGTGGTGTAGCTCATTGGGTTGAGATCCAGGGAAGTTCCTAACTTCTTATTTGTACTCTCCTTCCCATTGTAATACTTACTCAATCTCCAGATTTAGCATACTAAATGCTTAATAAGTGGTTGTTAATAGAATCATAGATTTAGAGGATGAAGGGACATGAAAGATCATCATATCTAATTCCTTTGATTTACAGCTGAGCAAACTGAGGCACGAAATGGTTAAAGGATAGGTTACACAGGTAGAAGATATTAAAGTCAGGATTCACCTCAGGTCCTCATATTTCAAAGCTAGCATTCTTTCCACCATCTCACTCTGTTGAATTGAATTACCACAGCTATGTCATGTGGTGGTAATGGTGTGGATCTTTGAAAGGAAAAGGCTGCATATATTTAATTTTTTGCTTATCTTTTCATCTTCTTGGTAATGCAAAAAATAATATTTCACTATTTCTGGTGAGGGGGGTGTATTTTGCTACACAAAAGATGATCATAATGGAATGCATATTCAGATGAATTGACTGTTGCCTTGAACTTTGTCCATTGAGTTTGACAACTCTGATATATAGAATTGCTTTCCTTTAGAATTATTTAAGAAGGGCTGCTTTTTTGGGGGGCTCAGCTGTTTGCATAGCTCAGAGTTATTTGACTTCTTTGAATTGTTCAGATGCTCAAGAGAAAATGATACAAATGACCTTTTTATTTTAAGATAGTTCTTCATTTACTTTGGGGAGATTGTCATCTATTAGAATAATCTTTTGTATATGTCAGGCTCTCATGGGATATTTATACTGTTACCTGGATGATCTGTGTACAACATAAGAGGAGATAAAGTATATTTCATTTTCTAGTTGATTCAAAATACTTGAACATAGAGGGTATAAAGTAGTTAATTAGGCATGCTAACAGTGTTAAAGCACTGGAGAGGTCAAATTTAGGTTGGAATTCACTCGTATTGTTTGTTCTTCGCCCATTATGACATTCCATTACAAGCCCCTTAAGGAAAGGGATTTGTGGTAATTGTCCTGACATCTCTGTGTATTCTCTGTCCAGCTGGGACTCTGACATCAACATTCTTTGCGTGGTCCTTTCTAGCATAAGCTTTTTTTTTTTCTCTTTCCCTTTCCTGTTGCCTTTTCATTTTTTAGTCTAGGATGAAAAAAGTTGGGACAACCCATTTTGAAAGTTTGTTCTGTCAGTTGCTGTGGAGGTGCATATATATATTTCTGCTAGTTTAGAGAGAAACTATTCTCTTTAAAATCCAGCTTAGCACGTTGAAAAGGAATGTAGTGGTACTATTCCCAAGTTCCCACCCAGGG
This sequence comes from Gracilinanus agilis, assembly GCF_016433145.1. Taxonomy (NCBI): domain Eukaryota; kingdom Metazoa; phylum Chordata; class Mammalia; order Didelphimorphia; family Didelphidae; genus Gracilinanus; species Gracilinanus agilis. Next base: position 397,114,028 of record NC_058133.1, on the reverse strand, counting down.
CTAATACTTTCCTCCTTCCATGGAATGGATGGTTTCTGCCCTCTCCCTACCTCCACCTATCCTTAAATGGAGAAAAGAACTCTTCCCATTCTTACTTTAGCAGCTGTGTACTTTGTATTTTAAGTTTTACAGACGTATCTCAGTACTGATGGTGATTTAAGTTTAAATTAGACAGTTTTCTATGATGTTAGGATCCACTATCCTACTTTCACCTCCTGCTTGTAATACTGTCAAACTTTTTATATGATTTTGTACAGAATTCATTTGATGTAATGGTAGAACCCTAGCACTAAAATACCACCTAAGAGTTCAACAATGGGCTAAATCAGTGATGTCAAACTGAAATAAAAACGGGGGCCCCTCAATCATACATAAGGAATCCCAAAGGCTGCACATCAACTTGAAAAATCACATATTAACATTGCTATTGGTTGATTGTACTTACATTTATTTTGTTTTATTTATTTCTTCTGATTACATTTTAAACTGGTGCCTTTTTACTTTCCTTTGGCAGTAGCATATGACAGACACTTCTGTGTTAAATCAGAGGAAGACTATTAGCAGTGTAATCATTCCCAGTGAAGGAACATATGAACATAGATTACACTTAAGATCGAGAAAGTTGTAACTATGAAAATAAATATTTTTTCAAGGAGAGAAGTACTTTTTATGTTTTAGCCCTGTTAGCAAATATAACTTAATAAGGTGCTATTGGAAAAGATACTGATTAGCTGGGAAAGATATAAGCCCATTTCAATTCCTTTCCATGAATTATGGATCCTTTAGAGGCCTTAATTTCTAGTTCGATCCCTTCATTTTAATAGTGGTCAAAGGTGAGTCCAAAACCCCAAGGGAGTTTACTAGTTTGTCCAAGGTCACAGAATCAAGCTAGGAATAGAACCTAGGTTTTCTGATTTTATTTCTTCCTCATTCTTCTGTTTCATAATAATATTTGAACAGATTTAAGCTGTCTTTGTAAGTAATATGCTTAAAAAATCCTTCAGCATTAGAGGTATCAAATACTCAGTCCAAACCACTCCCGATAATCTGTGAACCAGATTAAAATGCGATTGGGATATATTTATCAGTATAATAGAAATACAATAAAACATAGATAATTCTAAAACCAAGTTTGAGAATATTCGAAGTATTTTCATATTCTAAAACTAAGTTAATCTGTGACCTGCAAGAATCCTTATGTATGAATAAAAATTGATCCCTGGTTCCTATTTGTGTTTGATACCATTGTTCTTGCTAGTCTCTACTTATTTGGAGTCTTTTAAAAACTCTTCTGTATCATATTTACGTTCTCTTCCTTTGTAAGATAAAATAAAATTCACTGTAGTACTTTAAGGATGAACATTTGACTTCACATGTGTGCTAAGTATGTAGGAAGACCAAAAAACTTTCTAGAATAGATGCAGTATGGATGGAGACAATTCCAAGCCATGGGAGTGCTTTTTTTTTTTGTAGCAAAGAAAAAGTAACAGCTTATCTGTTGGGGAATAGTTAAACAAATTGTGGCAGAAGAATATAATATAATATAATATCAATTGTCTAAAGCAGTGATGGGCAAACTATAGCCTGTGGGCCAGATACGGTCCCCCTAAAATGTTCTATCTGGCTGCGCGATATAGTGAGTAGAATATAATACAATGAAACTTCAAAAGAATTGCCTTAGAAACAGACTGACAGATAAGCATTTCCTTTCCTTTGGCCCCCTTTTTAAAAAGTTTGCCCATCACTGGTCTAAAGAAATGGCAATTATGAATACAGAAAAGCAAGAGAAGACATTAGATTTAATGTAAAGTTAAGTAAGCAGGATCAAGAAAGCAATATGCGCAGGGATTACATTGTAAGTAGAAAGATAAAATAAAATGAAACTTTATAACACTATATAATAATAATGCCCAACTTTACATAGACGCAGAGGCAATTTGATAAACTTCATCTCCTGCCCTGGAGAGTGAGTGAGGATGGCCTCATGGAATATTGCATATACTCTTAGACATGGTTGATGTGTTGCTTGGCTTTGCTAAACTGCATTTAATTTTTTAAAATCTCTAGCACAAGAAGGTGTATCTTATTGTGCATGAAAAAGAAGGATATGTTTGGAAATGTGTGACATAAAAACAAAAAACCCACAAATTAATATTGTTAAAATATATTAGGAGTATAATGAAAGATATACCAAAACCAAAAGAATATATACATAACACTGATTTCTGGAAGGAAAAAATAGGATGCATACTTTAAATAGATGATTTATGAAGAACCTCCAGGACACTAATTTTATAATACTGAATTCAGTGGAAACACATTGTGAATTAGACAACATCATCATCAATTACATAATTCTGAACATGGAATGAAGTGATTTATAGGAAATATAATATTTCTTTTTGGATCTGACTTGACTTACTTTACCATTCTTGAACCATTCATTCATTTATCCAATGATTCATCCTATCACATTAAAGTTATAAATATTCATCTAACAATAGGACTTGTCAGAACCTTACCTTTTGTCTTAGAACAGATACTTGGTTCCAAGGCAGAAGAGAGGTAAGAGCTAGGCAATTGCTGTCAAGTGGCTTGTCCAGGGTTGCATAGCTAGGCAGTAGCTGAGGCTAAATTTGAATCTAGCACTTTGTCTCTGCATCTGGCTCTCTATCCACTGAGCCCACCTTGCTGCCACTTAACAATAGGACTTTGATGACCCAATACTGCAAATGAATTAGAGGTGAATAGAACCTGATGTCAAATTTCTTTTTTTATCCTTATTCATCTATATCAGTGATTCCCAAAGTGGGTGCTATTGCCCCCTGGTGGGTGCTGCAGCAATCCAGGGAGGCGGTGATGGCCACACTTTTTTGTATTACATTTGATTATGAGTTCAATAAATAGTTTCATAATTTCCAGGGGGCGCTAAGTAATATTTTTTCTGGAAAGGGGACGGTAGACCAAAAAAGTTTGGGAACCACTGATCTATATGATGTGGATACCACTTACCCAAAAAGTAAACTGTTAAGAAGTCTATTTTAGTATTTGTTTCTACATTAACATTCTTACACAGTTTAAAGATAAAGTGGTATTAATGACACAGTATTTTTATCTTTAGTGTTTACATTCATCAATGTATTTATTCTATTTCCCTCCAAAAGTAATCTCTCTTCAAGGGAGTGGGCAAATGGGAGAAAAAGGATAAGAATAGGTTTCATTATCCATAATTATTTGTAATTATTTCATTATCCATAATTATCCATATCGCATTAACTGATAATTTTTACTTTCTGTCCGTGTAACTTCAGGTAAGACATTTGACCTCTCTGGGCTTTGATTTCCTCATTTTGTAAAAAGAGAGGGCTGGAAGTTCCCTTCGAGCTCCAAATCCAGGATCTTTTATGTGCAAGAAGTCAGAGATGCACGTTACCTGTACCACAATGGAAAGTGTTGATAGAAAATTTAGCACAATGAAGTGTGGGCTTGCAGTTGTGCTGGATGGAACTAGAGGCATTGGGGACTTTCTTCCCTCTCTTTTAAGGTGGTTCTGAGAGATTCCATGGGCTGGGATAGGGAGCTGTCAGGAGAGCTTAGAAAGCAGTGGATTGGGTAGCTGCTTCCTGTAATAACAGGAGCTGGCCTTCTGCCATGCTTCTCTGGCAGAGTATGCTGAAGAGGGAGGACTGGGAAACAGCTGTGCCTAGTACTGCTGTTGGACAGTAGAGCACTTTCTTCTCCATGGAACTGCTTCAGAATGTTCTGTCTCAAAGGTGAGGGTCTCGGTGACAATTTAGAGGATGAAAGGAGAGCACAAATAGTTTTCTCTTTGGGTGTGCTAGTTTGTGAGGCATGCCTGGCCATATTGCAAGTAGTAATTGGTGGAGTGTGTGTGTGTGTGTGTGTGTGTGTGTGTGTGTGTGTAATTGAAAAAAGATTCATTATTCTTTCTTGTTGTTTCAAATAGGAACATCTCTCTCCCCCCACCCCCCTCCTGCTTCAAGGGGATATAATTCTTTTGTAATCTACATATATCTTGTTCAGTCAATGTGATTTATAATAGGGCATGATATACATAGGTGGTTAAATGTTCAGAAGAAATAGTTCTTTTTTGTGAACTTCATAATTTGTGCATGCTTGTAAGATAAGAAAAATTCCCCATGCAATGAATTGCAGAGTTGAAAAGCTATAGTGGGGAGAGAAATAAAATGGACAAAGTATCGTTACATTAATATTCAGTCTTAATATGCACCTTTGGAGGAAAAGTAATTTTGTAGTAGATAGTATAGTTGGTTAAGTGAAAAGGTTGTGTGTGTACATGCGTGTTCTGTAATCATAGTTTTGGGTGCTTTTTGTTTTTCCATACGTCATTGTTTTATTTTCATGAACTTTTGTGATCATTTAATTTAGGCCATTTAAAGTAGCATGACTGAATTTCTAGGTATATAAGTTTATATTTCTAGCAGTGTATGCCATTCCACTGATGTACAATAATCGTCCCTCCCCATTTGGGGTATTAATGATTATATGCTTTCCCTTTGTCATTGGTTAATCTGTTCTCAGAGTCTGTTAATGAGATATATAGTTTCTTTAGTTTCTATCTTTATGGGTTTACCCTAGTTGACATCTTTAACCCATTAAAGGTTTTGATGATGGAATTCATTTAAATGTGAACAAATTTGCTAGATATAAAATTAAATTAATATTTTTCCATACTCAAAGCACCTCTGTCCTTTCTAAATTATTGTTTACTATGTATCCCACAAGTTTGATTGCAAGAGAATTGACTAGCTTTTTAGTGCTGTGACCTGAAGCAAATATAGAATATTGGATACAGTAGAGAATAGTAATATTGACTCAGAAATTTTGAGTAAGAAATCTTAGTTTCAAATGTTTGGTCTCTCATTAATATATGTGCGACCTTGGGCAAGTTGCTGCAAAATGAGAGGTTGTAGTAAAGGATCCTCAGAATCTAAATTCTTATAAACAACGTTGGATATAAAATGTCACAAAATCTGGTGTTACTTTTCTCAAGATATTTTCTTGATGTAAAATGCTCATAATGATGCAGTCTACCTGTAAGTTTAACTGAAATTTCAGCAGTATAGTTTAAATTAAAGTGGTTATAAAATAATATTTTCAAACTTTTATTTTTCACTCTTTAATTGAATGCATGTGTGGAATAGTCATAGGGTGGGGTATATGTGTGTGTGTGTGTGTGCGCGTGTATGTGTATGTGTGTGCAATTCAATATGCCTCCACCTAGTCCCATAACAGCAATTAATTTTATTAAAGAATGTCATTGACTCTCAGCAGTTTCCTCAGTAACAGAGCAAACTAAGAAACATCATGCATGGAGTTTTATGTTGATCACTAGAGATTTTTACATTGATAGTAATTTTTAAAAATCAAAATTGACCGTGATTCTTATTTTTCTATGAATAATATCTTTTATGGCTTGGAAAACCCTTTGCCTTTTTTTTCAAAGTGATTTATACAATTTTGATATCTACTACTATGGTTTTTTAGATGGTTGTTGAGATGTTGACATAAACCCATAATAGGGTTAATTGTAATTACTCCTGAAGAGGCGGAGATATTAAGAAGAGCTAGATGCTAATGCTTTTGGCCCATGCCTTTGTTCCATTTGATTTTGGGATTTATAGGAGAATTGGGCATTTCATTCTATGTACCATGGCTAACAGCTTTGATGCTATCATTCTGTTTGGAGGTTATTTGGTTTGTGGTTATGATTAGCTTTGCCACTGGGAGAATGGAATTATCATTATTTGGCTTGAATTAAGTTCTTGTAAATTGGTTTTTAAATGCTATACAAAACTAACTGGAAATCAGAGAGCCTCCCAAATTGCTGTAGGGTTTTCTTGCTCCAAAATTCCTCTTCCTGTAAACTTTTCTTTCCATTTGTAGGACATGATATCTCTGTAGTTTTATTTTTTCACTTTCATGAAACTACTTTTGGCATGATGCATATATTGTCATCTTTGGGCAGCTCAGCATTGCTCTTGGGAAATGAGATAAGATAATAAGCTTTGCTGTTGCTGTTGAAGTCGCACAGATGACTTCACACCACACAAATATTCAAACAACCTCTCTGGGAAACCATCTGATCAGTCAATAGGGAGTTGCTTACTGAAGGTCTGCTGCAGACTGCTTTGGTTAACAAAGTTATGGTACATTCATTTCAGCATAAACTGCACAATCCAACATAGCATGGAGTACCCTTAGTGGTTAGATATTAGAAATACTTAATATTTAATATCTAATGTTGTTGCTTTTAGAAACATGGAAAAGGGGGGATGATAAATATCTAATTTTTAGGCTTTAAAATTAATTTTGATATGTCTTATGAATATTTTTCTCCCTAGACTTCAACACTAAATCTAATCTGGCTTATTTTCCTTAGCTCTTTTCTCTATGTCAGAAAAATGGACTTTTTTAGAGGGGGAAAATTGTGAGAATACAAACTTGATGTCTACATGTTAACATGGTAGGGTATACACTATATCTTTTTCTGCTTCACAGTTACAGATTGAGGGCAGTCTTTAGGCCTAATATTAGCAGAGTTATGTTGAAGATTCTGGTTGTGAAAAATTTCAGGCATGTGCTTCTGATCCCTGGAGGACAGTTCATGTTAGAAATGCAAGTTTTTTTCTCCTCCACTACCCATCCCATAAAAGATCACAGGCCTGTGTAGCAGTTGCCTTATATGTGTTGTGCATGTAACAACATTCCTTGGATTTTTTTCTTGGCAACTTTCATCAAATAGTGTTTGGAATCAGAAACACATTTTTTTTAGCACAGTGTGCAAACAAGTGCATTTTCAAGCTAAAACAATAATTTGTATAGAATGTAATTTTATTTTAGGCTGGTCAACAAGGCACTGCAAAGGGGGGAGGGCATGGGTAATTATACTGACTTGCTATTTGATTAAAATAGAATTTTATTAGGTTTAAACATTAAGCTATACAGGGGCCCTGGAAACATTAATTGAATTTACATTGCCCTGAGTATATATCTCTCTTGTCCTTTGTTCTTACTGGGGTCTGAACAATCATTCTATAGATGTATTTTCCTCCTCGCTCCCCTTCCCCCATTTTAAAATTTCATTATACTTGTTATAACATGATGTACAGCTGTCTAGGGACATTTAAATTTGCTTATTCCATGATTTAAATGAGCACTCTTAATAAAAATAGTGAAGATAACTCATTTTCAAATTGATATTGGGCAAAACTCTTTAAATTTAATGAACTAAGCTAAACCAAGTTTTTATTTTATTTCCTTTGTCCTTTTAAAAAATTCCATATTCCTTTATTTTTATTCCCTTCACAAAGTATCACCATCTTGCTTATTTATTTATTTTGGCTGCAAGAGCTGTATTAGCATATAAATCAGCTTGAAGGCATCATAGCTTAGAAGAAGTTACCCTGTCCAACTGATTGAAATGCTAGTATTTGAAGTGTCTAAAATGTGGGAGGATGTTTCAGGACATGCTTTATAAGGGTGATAATGCCTAGTGTAGTTTGTTAGAGCTAAGAAGTAAATAGTTGTTTCACCAAACCAGATTAATTGAAATGCAACAAAGAATTGATAATGATTTGACATAATTTTCATTTTAGCATTTTCTTCCCATTTCTTTCTGCCTCCATTACATTTATTTGGCACTGTGTCCTTTTCTCTTCCCTTCCCTCACCATTTTCCTCATCCATTCTTTCCCCTTTTCAATTATTTTCTACTCTTTGATTGTCCACTGGGGGAACTAGACTCACACGAGCTATATTTGACTCCGTTTCGCTATTGGAGATGTCATCAGTAGTCTAGACACATATTAGCAAAGGTGATATTCAGTAGATGGAGGCAGATGGAGCAGAATGATAAAGGCAATTTGCTGCCCAGCACATTATGTCACCATCATCAACCAGAGGCAAAGGTATGTTGGGAAATCTTCCTATTTGAAAGATAAAAACAAATGGAGCTGAAAATAGTTCAGGTGATGTGATTTGGCAGTAATAGTAGCTTTTCATGATGAAGAGATTTGGAAGAATTTATTTTGTATGAAAAAAACTAAAAACTAAATGGCATTATTTTATGACTCTTACAACATTAGATTTGTTATAACTACAATAGCCTTCTTATCAGATAGGACGGATTCATGGGACCAAACCATGCTGGTGTGCATTTTGCACTCCTCATATTGTTTTGAGTGCTTATAGGCTGCTTTTCTTAATGTAAATTGAATGTGAAATTACCAACAAATATTAAAATCCTAAAATTTGTAAAAGAAGCTTAACTAAATATGGAATTGATGGTAAAGGAGAAAAAGATAGGCATAAACTAGAAATAAGAGAAAAGTTAATATTGCTTAATAAATGTTCAATGATTATTCCTTTCATTATTATATATGTTGAGACTGTCTTAAAGGAAGAAATTTGTGTAGCCAACCAAAATGGAGATGAATGGAGGTTATATTTGGATTAGCAATTTACATTTTAAGTTGAGTGAATTAATATTTAAATGATGAATACTTTCTTAAAGGTAAAAATTAGATTGGTTTCTCAGAGAAACTGGAATTCAAGGAAGAAAGAAGGGAGCTGAGGTCTTCTACTTTCATAAATTTCCATGGGTTACCTAAGAATAGTGGTGCAAAACTGTTATCCTGACTTTCAGGAGAAAGCTAGCAGATCTGCTTAGTTGAGGAGATCTGAGAAGGGCTATGCCAATCTACTCTCTCTACTAAAGTTTTGTCATTAATATGGTGAAACTCCAAAGGGGGTAGAGTTCCATTTTACTTAAGAAGGAGGACAAAGATCTCATATTGTCAGTTTTTGAATCAGTCAATTATCAGCCCTTTAAATTCCAGCATGGACATAACAGGGAGATCCAGGATTAAAAAAAATAATAAATATAGCTTTAAAAAAATTCTGTTGGGCCAACATCACTTCTGAATTGGTTTTCCAATCATCTGTTTTTCTGTACATCTTTCTCCTACCACTGTTGACCTCCCTAGTTCTCTTAATGCTAAACTTTTACTCTGAGATTACCTCCAATTTACCTGGTCTATATACTATGTATGTGTGTATATCTTTGTAGCATCTCTTCCCATTATTAGACCATGAACTACCTGAGAGCAAGGACTATTTTTCCTTTTTTTGTTATCCCTAGTCCTTAGCACAGTTCTGGGCACTTAATAAATTTTTGTTGACCACTACTGTTCCTGAATAAGATACTGATACCATTTATTATTTGCAAAAAGGTTTCCTTTCTTCCTCTGTTAAAAAAAAGATAATTTGAATTTTTAAGAATTCTAAAAAAATAAACTAGTGTAATATGGATTAAAATTATAGTACCCCCCCACCCCACCCCTAATTTTTTGCCTTAGGGCCAGTTTCCATTTTAATGCCTGATCAAGAGCTTTGGGAGCTAATGATGAGTTTTGATACTGTAATGTACTCAAGAATCATCTGCATTTCAGAGTAAAATTTAAATCAGGCTTCCCTAGACATTCAATCATAGAGCAAAGGGTGAGGAGATATAAAAGGGTACTGGGAAGACAAGTAGCATTGGGCTGTAAGGTGTAAAGTTTAGAAATGGGAGGAGAGGAATGAGGAAGGAGTCAGGTGGATTGGCTTACCTTCTCTTTCTTCATTTACTTTCATCTTCAGAAGTCTTGTCAGTCTGAATTCAGTGGTGAGTCCAGAATTGGAGGGACTGGGTAAATTTAGGGTTCCAGGTAGCAAACCATGGACCGGAAAGGTGAAAAAATTCCCAAACCATGATAAAAGGGAAGAAAGGGAACTTGCTGTGGCCACTATTAAAAACTTGGAGCATATAAATTAGGATATGAAAGTTTAAGAATGCTGTGGACATGCTAATCATGGGATAAGTATCTTGAAAAATCTACTATCATAGTATATATTTTTACAAATTGAAGTAGTGTTTAAATTTGTTGGAATAACAAATTTATACTGTACATATATTTATACTGTGATATTTCAGAAATATTAAAATTTCTGACTCAAATGTTTACATGGAACTTTCTTCAACAGTTCAGATACCATTTAAATAATGGCATTTGAAAAATTGCACCAATGTTTTATCAGATTACTGGCTGACCTTGGCCCTTTATAAGTAGAATCTTATTAACTCTGTAGACTACCATTGTGTGACTGAGACCTTGTAATTGAAAATAAGTCAATCCATTGAATACTTGTTTTAAATTTTGAGAACCTTCACCATCAGTTCTTGTGCAATATTTCTATCCTAGAATTGCCAGAATATAAGCACAATTTGAAAAGAAATAATTAAACATTACATTTGTTAGGGAAGGAGCACAAGAATATAGAAATACTTTCAGACACTAAAACAGATATATCCTAAATGCTATCAGATTTGGAACCAAAAAAAATCTCTAGTTTGATACTTTAAATTGAGACAAACTGAAAATTTGAAACAAAAGTTTCAAATTAAAACAAATTAAAAAGCAATAGAAACAAAAGTTTCTCTTCTGGAAATGTTTGCTGGTAGAACAAACATTTCAAATTTAATCAGTGGGTTGTGCTGCTAAGAGTTAGCTAAAATGTTTTTAGTGAAAGGTCTTGCTTTATTTTTAAAATATTTTTCCTAATCTTTCCTTCAAACTTCAATGCTTATTGTATATAGTCAGTCCTCAACTTTTAAGATAGTAATATTCCTCGAAAATGTGAAAGTCAAAAACTCAAATTTTGGTACATTGAAGCTATGGAAAATAGGGTATTGGATTCTTGCAACCTCTAAAAATTATAATCTTAAACTAGAGATTGCTGAAAACATAATTTTCTGCATATGCCTTCATAACAAAACATTAATTCTGGGAGTATATATGTTCCCTAACACAGTAACCATGAAATAACCTATAAAATATAGCACACAAAATAAAATTAGTAATATGCTAAACATTTTCCTTTCTAGTAATTTCCTAGAATGCGATGGCCTTTTGTGCTATCATCTCAATAAAAAAAAAATTTGATCTCAGACAATCTTCACTCTTCATAACACATGTACCATAAACACTTTACAGCAAATAAAATTCTTAAGGCTAAAACTTATTTAAACTTTGAATTTTACTTTCCAATGTGTCAGCTACATAATATATAATAAGTACATACATAATACATAATAAGTATTGTATAGTATACTGTTATAAACCTATACCTTGGCTTGCCTCTGACAAAGGAGAGGTTGCTGGGACTTTAGTTGCTGCTATTAAAACACACATCCAACACTCTGTCCTTTATGGCTGGTGAACGGTGTTAGTGACAGATGCACCAGCTTGAAATACAGACAGTTCTTGCTTTAAGTAAATTGTGAAAGAAATCTTCATTGCAAAATAAACAATCAGGTTAACTTTACTGCATTTATACTGTTCTCTCTCCTCTTTCTCTCTCCCCTCCTCCCCTCCTCTCTTCCTGTTCCCCCCCCCCTCTCTCTCTCTCTCTTTCCTGCTCTCTCCTGCTCTCTCCCTCTCTCTCTTTCCCTCTCCCTCTCTCCCTCTTTCCTCTCCTCCCCCTCCCAACAACCCCCTCCATCCCCCCAAAACAATAAAAAACAACCACCCTGCAAGTGAAAGCAAAAGAACAGATGGGTGGAGAGTTGCTGCCACAGCCGGATGGAGACTTGGCTTGAGACCTCTGGGGCTCTGAGAGAGGAGAACTTTGGCACTACCTGCCCTCCCCAATCCCCAGCCCACCCTAGGCTACACCCAGCGCAGAGTGTCTGTTTTCTGCATCTGGTCCCAGCCTCCCACCTGTTGCCTGTCCTGTCCATGCCCATGTCTGGCTCCCAATCCCCCTCATGCATTTTAGCCCCCTCCCTGCCCCCAGAATTCTTTATCTAGGTTTTGCCAGGTTCCTATGTGGCTGGCCCCACTCCAAGTGTTCCTTTTCCTCTCTTGCTTCTCTGTCCCCAGCCCCAATCCATAATTGAACTCCGTGCCAGCCCCATTCCTCCTCCCTCCACAACCCTGGGCTCCTTTTCTTACCACTTTCACTTCCTTACACACATCTCTAGATGAATTCACATAATGTAAACTTTTTTAGGAACAGACCATTTACATAAAGGGAAAATTGTAGACCTTTAGCTATATCTGCTTCCCTCGATGTTTGAGACCCTTAAGGGTCTCCCAGCTGACAGTGGTTGCAGACATACTGGCATGAAGTTTATCTAACACCTTTATTTTCTCACTAGGTGACATCACTGACTTTGCTCCCTTGGGCTTAGAGCCCAAAGGAGTTGTACTAGCTTTGAGGGCCATAATTGCCACACAAAACTTGAGTTTCAGGGGCAAACAATGAAAATATGCAATGAATGCTCAGGGAGCTCTTTACAATGATAGGGTGAGCAAGACTACTGAAAGCTCCAATAGGATACCAGCTGCTCCATAAATCTGCCACATTATTGAGCATTTTTTCCTCTACTACACATAGCCACAAATGTGCACCATTACCAAAGTAAAGGGAAAAAGAGGTTACTCATAAAATCATCACAATGCTTGAAGTCCCAAGTGTTAAACATGTGAATGTTGAGGCTTAACTGTGCCTTTCTTGTGTGTTCCTCATCTCTTTTACATTCCAGTTATTTGTCTTCCTCTAGACTATATTTCTCTTGAGAATAGAAAAGAGGGTCTTATTTATTTTCTTAACCCTCTTGGTGTCCTGCACATGTAGTAGATGGTTTAAAAAATGGGATTTTTTTTAATGAATAGGACAAACAATATACCATATGCATGGATATTCTCCCTTTATCTGCACATAAGAAACATTTTTACAAAGAATGTTATTGCTTTATAGGAACAATAAAAAACTTTGGACTTTTGGCATTTAGCTTATGCCATCAAACATTGACTTGTCCATTCTTTATCTCAGGGACATAATAGAATATGGCCTAAATATTACCATCTTACCAAAGGCATTAAATTTTTCTGGTAAATTACAGTGGGTAATTAAAAAAATATACCTGAAAGATTAAATATATAGCTTTATGTATCCTTGTAGAACATGGCTGTCTTGTGTGCTTTTTAAAAATAATTTTTACTTTCCCAATAACATGTAATAACAATCTTTTACATACGTTTTCTGAAATAATAAGATCCAAATTGTCTCCTCCCTTCTCATCCTTCTCCCCTCCCTGAGATGGTAAGCAATTTGATATGGGTTATTCATATATGATCTTGCAAAATATATTTCCATATTGGTTATGTTGCAAGTACATTGTACTTAGAGACTATTCCCTCGCAACATAACCAATATGTTGCAACATATTCCTGGAGGTCTTTCCCATTCACATGGAATTCCTCCAGTTTATTGTTCCTTTGAGCGCAATAATATTCCATCATCAGTATATATCACAGTTTGTTCAGCCATTCTCCAATAGAAGGGCATACCCTTGTTTTCCAGTTTTTTGCCACCACAAAAATCATGGCTATAAATATTTTCGTACAAGTCTGTTTATCTATGATCTCTTTGGGGTACAGACCCAACAATGGTATAGCTGGATCAAAGGCCAGGCAGTCTTTGATAGTCCTTTGAGCGTAGTTCCAAATTGCCATCCAGAATGGTTGGATCAGTTCACAACTCCACCAGCAATGCCTTAATGTCCCAATTTGGCCACATCCCCTCCAACATTCATTACTCTCCCCAACACTAATTTTAGCCAATCTGATAGGTGTGAGGTGATACCTCAGTGTTGTTTTGATTTGCACTTCTCTAATTATTAGAGATTTAGAGCACTTTCTCATGTGCTTATTGATAGTTTTGATTTCTTTATATGAAAATTGCCTATTCATGTCCCTTGCCCCTTTATTGATTGGGGAATGGCTTGATTTTTTTTAATATAATTGATTTGACTCCTTGTATATTTGAGTAATTAGACCCCTGTCAGAGTTTTTTGTTATAAAGATTTTTTTCCCAATTTGTTGTTTCCCTTCTGATTTTGGTTGCATTGTTTTTGTTTGTACAAAAGCTTTTTAATTTAGTATAATCAATCATCCCATTCACATTCAGAGTTATAATTATCAGTTGTGTATTCCCCAACATTTTGGTATCCTCTCTTAGTTTTACCCCTTCTTCTTAGGCTATTTCCTTTTAAATCAGTGATTTGTTTTAAATCAGTATCCCTTATCCCCTCCCTTGATTTACTACCCTTTCTACCCCCTCCCTTGTTGTTCCACTCTTTTTATTTTTAAGGCCTAATGAATTCCCTCTCCCTTCTCCTTCCCTCCATTTTTTTGACCTCCCCACTCCCCTGCTCCCCTTGGTTTATCCCTTCTGACTTTCTCAGTAGAGTTAGATAGAGTTCTATATCTCAATGGATATAGCTACTCTTCCCTCTGTAAGAGGGATTTTAGATATTTATAGATATATAATTAAAGTGTGGCCACCAGGAATCAACAATTCAGATTGATTCCATAATTAAAATAGACCCAAGTCAGGATCCGGTTTAAGGTAGTTTATTTACAATTAGGAAGGTAAAAGGTAGGGAAATAGAGAGAGGGAGAGGCTAGTCCAGGCCTGCAGAGGTCTGGACGGAGAGAGAAGGTTAAGAGGCTAAATAAATGAGGCTACAAAGCCTAGCAATCAGATAGGCTAGAGCCTACTTAAAGGTAGAGTTTGGAAACGCTAAGTTAGGCCCAAGAAGTCAGCCTAACTTACCCACGTGACCATTCAGAGTAGAAGCTGCCTGCAGTCTCATCTGAGATCCTTCAGCACCAAGTTCAAAGCAGGAACTCCCCTTAGCAGGAAGTAACCAACATACTTTTTTTTTTTAAACCCTTACCTTCCATCTTGGAGTCAATACCATGTATTGACTCCAAGGCAGAAGAGTGGTAAGGGTAGGCAATGGGGGTCAAGTGACTTTCCCAGGGTCACACAGCTGGGAAGTGTCTGAGACCAGATTTGAACCTAGGACCTCCCGTTTCTAGGCCTGGCTCTCATCCACTGAGCTACCCAGCTTCCCCCTGTAACCAACATACTTGAAGAAAATAGTGTCTTTCGTCACTTCCTATGGATCCACCTCTAATTCCAGTGGACAAATGGCAGCCTCTACACTGATTTGGACTGCCCAAAGGGCAGTCCCTTGTTCTTGATTTGTTACTTAATGTCACATGTGGGTAACTCGTCTCCCCTCCCCACTAAGGGAGGTGGGGATGATATCATCTCTATGCCTAGTGTAAGTAGAGTTTTGACTATGAATGGACTAGAGCTAATTCTATTTACACACCTCTCAGGGTTAATTCCACTGAGAGTAAGGTTTACATGTTACCTCTGAATGCTCTCTTTTTCTCCTTCTTATAATAGTATTTATCCCCTCCCCTTCCCATTCCCTCTTTTACAAGAGGGAATAATGTAATAATGTGTAATAAACTATCCTATTTTTCTTATTCATTCAAGTTTCTCTTGGTGTCCTCTACTATCCACCTCCCTCTTTCCCACCTACCCCCTTATCATCTTAGACCATTTAGTACTCCAACCTCTCCTTGTGAATAATTCTTCTAATTACTATAATAGTGGATACTATAATAGTGAATAGAGTTCACTACAGAGAATTACACATAATATTTCTCCATATAGGAATACAAATACTTAGATCTTATTGAACCCCTTAAAGAGACAACTTTAAAAATAAGAGTTTTCTTTCTTTCCCCTCTGTTTCTTATTTACCTTTTCATGTTTCTCTTGGTTTTTGTGGTTGGATATCGAACTTTCCATTTAGTCCTGGTCTTTTCTGTGCAAATACTTGGAAATCTTCTATCTTGTTGAATGCCCATACTTTCCCCTGGAAGTATATAGTCAGTTTTGATGGGTAGGTGATCCTTGGTTGTAGACCCAGTTCTCTTGCCTTTCTGAATATCATATTCCAAGCCTTGCAGTCTTGTAGTGTGGAGGCTTCCAGATCCTGTGTGATCCTGATTGGTGCTCCTTGATATCTGAATTGTCTCTTTCTGGCTTCTTGTAAAATTTTTTTCTTTTACTTGGAAGCTCTTGAATTTGGCTATTATATTCCTGGGGGTTGTCTTTTCAGGGGTAAGTGTAGAGGGCGATCTATGGATCCTTTCAATGTCTATATTGCCCTCTTGTTGTAGAACTTCAGAGCAATTTTGCTGAATAATTTCCTTTAGTATGGAGTCCAAATTTCTATTAATTTCTGCTTTTTCAGGAAGACCAAGGATACTCAGATTGTCTCTTCTTGACCTGTTTTCTTGATCTGTCAATTTCTCATTGAGATATTTCATGTTTCCTTCTATTTTATCAGTCTTTTGACTTTGCTTTATTTGTTCTTGTTGTCTTGAGAGATCATTGGCTTCTACTTGCCCAATTCTTGTCTTTAGAGACTGGTTTTCTGCTATATTCTTTTGATTTTCCTTTTCGATTTGGTCTATCCTGTTTTCCAGCTCTTTGATTTTGGTCTCCAATTTGCTTATTAATTCTTTTGATTTGGGGGCATCTTTTTCGAATTGCCCAATTCTAGCCTTTAGAGACTGGTTTTCAGCTATAATCTTCTGGTTTTCCTTTTGAATTTGATCTGTTTTGTTCTTCAAGGCTTCCAGCTGGTCATTTCTGGTCTTCAATTTGCTTATCAATTCATTTGATTTCTGAACCTCACTTTCTAATTGTGAAATTCTGCCTTTAAAAAGTGTTATTTTCTTGCCAGTTCTCTACCATCTTTCTCATGATCTCAGATTTGAACTCTTCAATAGCTTGTGATCAGTTTTCATTTTTTTGGGAAGGTTTGGATACGATTACTTGTTGTTCTCTTCTGCTGTTGCCCTGTTGTCTGGATTTTTTTCTGTGTAAAAGTTGTCGAGTGTTAAAGATTTCTTCTTGATCTTTCTCTTCTGGGGTTCTTGTCTCTGGCTTGCCATTGTTAGCCCAGCGCCCTCTCAGCTTTATCCTCACGCCCAGGGTCTGTCTGCTCTTTTTGGGCTCCTGAGGTCTCAGGTCTAGTTGTTCTCAGAGTCAAGCCTCCTAGTGGTCCCCTTGCTTGTTCCTCTGCCCAAAGCTCCTTTAACAGTCTCAGGGCGCTGCTTCCACAGTCTCGCACCCCTCTACACTGGGTCCCCACGTCTGCAGCTGAGACCGCGCCTGCGCTCAGGGTCTGTGTTCAAAGTCCGTGTATTCTTTAGCCTCTTGGGGTCTTAAGTCTTATTGCTTTCAGGAGCAGGGCATGGTGACCCAAGTAGCTGCCAATGACTTAATGGGTGCCCCAAAATTGCTCTAAGTCTTTTGTTATGGCTTTGGCACTGTAGGTGGTTTGGAGGGAGTAGAGGGTTGCTCAGCTCGCATTTTAGTGATAGCTGTTTCACCTCTTTATAGCTTGTAAAATGCACTGATTCCACATACCTTCAATGCTGTGCTCTGTTGCGGGGTCCCTTCATTCCTCTGGATTTGTTTTTATGTCTTCTTGAGGATCCTATATGTGTGGGTTAGGAGAGGTTAAGCAGCTGCTTCTACTCTCACTCCATCTATCTTTGAAGGATGCCTGGTCTCATTAGAATTGTATCTGTATCTCAATGTCTCCAAACTTTTCCATGTCCCAAAAATATCTTACGTTCTTGTCCTAAAATCTTCACATCCAGCCTTTTTCCTGCAAGGAACTATCTGAAAGTTTTTAGGAATGGCAATATGCAAATTGCCTTCCTTACCCCTCAAATGTTTTTAGGGCACAAATTCTAAAATGATTTGGGGGAGATGTGATTAGGTAATGCTAGTGTGTATTTTAGACAAAGTTATGAGAATTTTCCAGAACTTCTGAAGAGCTTTAAGCAAAGTAATAGCTTGGCATATTTTAAATAGAAATAGGCAAAAGATTTAAGTGCATAGTCACTATGGTAAGTTCTGGAGATACAAATATAGCAGTCAAAGTCCTTGACCTCATGGAAATTTCTTTCTTTCCCTCCCTCCCTCTCCCTCCCTCCCTCCCTCTCTCCCTCTCTCCCTCTCTCTCTCTCTCTCTC